>NW_017306574.1:230710-238239 GCF_000935625.1 Nanorana parkeri
TATCACAGGGACAGGAAGTGAAGAACAATCTACCCAAAGGGGCCACGGACAGGAGTAAAAACCGAGAGCAATTTGACTTCTTCCCAACTCTAATCAAAACTTAAAAACATATGTGGCTAGAGTAAGGCTTTAATGCAGGAGAGAAACACGTGGTGAATTATTAGGTTTATCAGTCCTTCCTAAATGGTTTCAAAATGGAATGATTTGATTCCAAAAATGACCATATTACTGGCTATAGCTGGTTCTTCCATAGTATTACAGATGAGCCATTTGTGCATAAACCAGACACAGCTATTTTCAGTGACTTTTTCCTGTTGTTATTATTGGGAAAATGTGGTATATTGTCTTTGCATAAGGATGATCATTTTTAAACAATATTATTTTTGAATCTAGACAAATTAAACTATATTTCTTATACTGCCTGATTGCTGAAAAGCTGATAAAACGTGTTACAATTTGATTGTAAAATCTCCTGTAAGTGTATCAACAATTATGTAGCACAGGGGCTTGCTTGACTTGATATAAATTGAATTGATTGCATAGGAAAACCCTCACATTATAGTTTTGCCTAATCTAATGTAGATTAAAAAGAGATTATACAATTGGATTGTAATCTGAATGGTCATCTTAAGTATCCAGTTGATTTCTATTTAATTGCTGTTATTAAATCCATCCTCTTTAGTTTATATCTTATATCATTCACAGCACAGGCCCATAGTTGAAGAAACCCAACCTATCTGTGATATAGATACATCACACTGTATCTACTACCTGAAAGTTACAGTAAACTCCCAGTTATCCGGCACCCAAGGGGGCTCCCATTCACCTGCCAGCTAGCTTCCGCTCAGGTCTGCTCCTCTGCTCAGTGGGTGAGTACAATAGCCAGCCTGTTATTGGCTATTGCAATTTGAAATAGCCAATAGCAGGCTGGATATTGGTCCCCTATGTTTACATTCTGCTGCCGACCACAGAATCTATCCGCCAGCAGGCAGCAATATGTAAAAAACAAAATTTGTTTGCAACTAAATAAATATAGTTGCTAATTAAATTTTTTAGTGTGCACCAAGCAACCAACAATTTGTTAGTGGGCATCAAGCCAGCGGCCGAAAAAAATATCTTCAATTGTTTGAGAATGCAGGTTAATGGGAAGTTTACTGTATATGGTAGCCCTTTAGCATGATCAGTGCATTTTCCCTCCACCATTTTCTCCCTTTGATTTGGTTTATCAGCATCTTCAGCATGTGACTATCACTTTTGACAAAACCACAGCAGCTGTAAACTGTATGCACCTTCAGTATGTAGTGACATTGAAAATGACAGTGTTTTATGGCACGGTATAAGCTAAATGCGCAGCCACTGGGAAAAAAGGAGACCTCTTACAGTAGCTGAGCCCCTTATCCCTTGCTGTGATTAATGATGACTAGATTAAATAAATGCTGCACAGTATTGGTACACTTTATGCATCCTTGATCTTTGGAAGCTACACTTACCCATAATACTTTCAGGGTCCGTAGGATTCATTACTTCCAGATGCAGGGTTCAGCCATGGACACGGCTTGTGCCCCAACTTATGCCATCCTATACCTGGGGGGATGAGAGCAGACACAATGCATCATTATTTGGTTCAAGATTTCTGTCAGTGTATGAATCACAATAACATGAATATGAATTGTCTAAAAATCATATTCTTGGATTTAAGCATACAGACAGAATAAGTGAACAAGGAGAAATTGTCACTAGTTTTTATATAAAAACCACAGCCACCAGCAGTCTCTTGAAGGTACACCATTTTCAATCCAGGTCACTGGTCAATGAAACTCCAACTAAGCAGTATTTGCAACTTGATAAAAAGTAAAAGTAATTTGAAACCAACCAGTTGCATGCAAGATTTAGGACTGAAAGTTACAGATCAAAGGGCTATACCCAGGTCTTTAATAGAGAAAAGCTACGGAGAAGCTTTTATATCAGAATATTACACAATTTTTAGGGCAGTGGTCTTTCTCTGTGTTTCTCTTTGCAGTTTAAAAGATATTGTCTGATTAGATCTAGTTTAAAGAAATACTAGAAATAATTGAAAGACAATACAGTATAAGGTTCCTTTCTTCCTGCAAACCATCTATTGTATACCAAAAAGCTAGGTCCAACAGAGAACAGAGGGTAAGGATGACATCTGTGGCAAATGTTTTATATTCATTTACCACTTTTGTGAATTTTTCAAACTTTACTAGACTCCCTAGGACCATCTAGATGCAGTTTATGTAGTTTATATGTGGTTGGATATACACATCAATGACATTGAGGCTAGCTAATGCCCATGAGTCTGTCAGAAAGCCAGAGCCAGAGTTCGAGTGTCGCCGTCTGCGCATGCGCCTGTTACGGACCATAGAGCCGTAATAGGAACGGCGTCTCTGTGTAGACGTGTGCGCGTACGTGCACGCGGTTGTGGGCACAGGCGCGCGCTGACGTGTCATTTGAACAGTTGGCGCCACCTGGGCTATAAAGGCTGTGTTCAGCTATCCTTCTATGCTGTCAGATTGTCAGCTTTCCTGTGTTCAGTGTTCCTGTATTTTCTGTATCCTGATTCCCTGTTACTGGCCCCGTCTTGGACGACCTTCTACTGTTGATTGCTCCCTGAAGACCCCGGCTTGTTTTTGAACTTGATTCTGCCTCACCCCTGGTACTGCGTTGCTTGCTAGTTGATGACTTCGGCCTGCCTTGACGATCCTTCTGCCTTGTGTTCTGCCTTGTACTTGCTTCAGTGTGTTCTGCTTCCTGCTTCCTCAGTTCACCTGATCAAGAGGATTCCTGACTCACTCTACTGTGCATCAGCTTCCTGCCCAGATCTACGCACTTCATCTTGTCTAACGAACGCAACAGACTCATCACTCTTTGGCACCCTTGCCCCTCTGTGCCCCGGCACCACTGTACCCAATTCAGGTGCTCCGGGACCGGAGTTGTGAGAGATTCCTCCAAGGTACGTGACAGAGTCAAAGTTCATGGTGTATCAGGGCACATGCAGATAATGAGTGATGCATGCCAGTTTGGAATAATGTCTACTATGTCTACATTTTTGTGACATTGGGCAAACTCCCATTAACCATATCATCTTCTCTGAACCAGAAAAGTGTTTTTTGTTCTAATGAGCAGCCGTTCAGCAGGAGTGATATGTATAATACTTCTCGCAAATAAAAACCTCAACACGTGGGAGTAGCTGTCAGTTTTTGTGCTGTGGACTGGGGAGAAGAGTGGGACAGAATAATGGTTGCTATTAGGTAGACACTTTAATATCACGTGCAGTGTATGGTAGTAGAAGATGGACAGCTGCTCTACTGGTCTTAGTTTTCTATTTCTAATTTTAAAACTGGAAATGGCAAATTGTATTGGTAGTGAGACTTCTGCCTCTAATGTGGCTATTATTGGGGAGATATAAACGGACTTCAGTGACCGCCAACGTAAAGGGGGTTCAATACAAGGTGACCTACCTTTTGACTTTCAGTTGTGATCTGCTGTCCTCTGTTGCTGTAACTGACTTTGTGAACTCCACTGGAAAGGTGTCAGTTAATCGTGCACTGAAGTCCTGGACTGCTGTTTTATCTTGGTACGAACCATTTTATGAACTTTCCTTTAAGGTGACCTTGTTGGAGGGTTAAAAAAATGTAGAAATTAAGTACTCTTTGAGGAAAGCAGCAATATACATTCATGTTCATGGGCCTGTTTGCAGAAACTTCGCTGTGTAGCAGAGCTCCCAGGACTGATCCTATTTGACTCCTTGGGCTTGTTGAATATTCCACTGCAGGACACAATAGTGAGGTAGGGTTCAGTGGGAGGAACCACAGTGGCTAGCTTGTAAAGCATTTTTCAACACACCCAGACGTGTGAAATAGAATTAATGCTGGGATCTTTGCTACAAAGCAAGGTTTCAACAAACTGACCACCGGGCAAATAAGTATAATGCTGCTTGCTTCAAAGCAAAGTTTCAGCAAACTGACCACCGGGCAAATAAGTATAATGCTGCTTGCTTCACAGGGTACGTCAATAATAATTTTGTTAACCCCCTGACAGTGTGACCTAAAACAACAATTTTGTCTTACTGTACATGTAAAAATCAATTTCTTAGAGTACACCACTGGACACACGGAGTTAATTCTTCAATTAATGTGTTATGCAGTTTGCTTCAGGTTATTGGATCCTGGCAAATCAATCAAAGCTGTAAAACAGCCCTGAATAACTCCTCCCACTCTCAGCCTGTATTGGTTGTGTAGCAAACAGTACAAGAGTGGATCACAGAAACCAGAGGGGAGGGTCCAGTTGTCTTTTTTTTTTTCATACATCGCAGGATACAGGAGGTTAATATTTAAACAGATGGGACGTTCTAAAGCAGTCCAACTGAGGGGTGGGCACCACAACAAACAATGGCTAACAGGCCAGTGGAAAGAATATCAACTAGCCCAAGTGTGGAATAATAACAGAAGAGCTCCACAATTCAGATGGCTTCCTGAACCTTGAGTCTCAAGCTAGCATCCGTAGAGGCCTGAATGTTCAACTGGCCTGTGTAAAAGAATTACCAAGGCAGAAATATGGCCCTTGATAGTACTCAAGACTAATCATTGGTCTAGGCCAGACTGGAGGAAAGATAGAAATCATCCCACAGTGTACTTCCAGGGAGAAACCTTCCTTGCTTTGCACCAAGGAAAATAAGCCTTCCAGCGGACATGGTAGACCTTGCAGTAAATCGACTTCCTGTCTTTTAAAAGCATAGGGACAACAGCTTCCAAGAGTCTTCAGTCCTTCAAGAACTGGGCTTTAACAGATGGGCCAAAAAATCCAGCGACTGTGAATGCGGGTGGAAATCTGGTCATAAAGACAGTAAGTCTGGATGATCCAGAAGTGCCCATTTAGAGTCTAACATGAGTTTGACTACAAGAAGGATTTTAGAGGAAGGGCGGCATAGATCAAGTTGAACTGAACCCATGACATCAACAAGGCATCCACAGTGATCCCTGGTTATGTCGGCACACCTGTCCAGCTTGTTGTTGAGCCTGAATACCAGGAGGTCCAAGTCCTGTGTCCCCTCCTTGCAACAAAGGTCCCAAAACACATCTTGATCAAGGGATCATTCTTTGGGGTCCAGATGTTAACAACTAGGGATGTCCACCTGTCGATTTATCATGCCTTGAATGTGCACAATGGACAGGGCCGAGATGTGAAGTTCCACCCAAGCCAGGATCAAGTTCACTTTCCTTTAAGCTGTGCGACTTCTGGTACCTCCCTGATGTTTGATGTAAGCAACTGCCGTGGAGTTGCCTGACTCCTAGTCAGGCAGCCCTGTAACTGGGGAGTCCAGCACTCAAGGGACAAATAAATAGCCCTGAGCTCCAGGATGTTGTTTAGGAGACGAGATTCCTCTGGTGACCAGGTCCCCTGAACTGAGAGGTTCTCCAGGACTCGTGCGCAGCCTGACAGGCTGGTATCTGTCTGAAACACCTACTAGACTATCAGAAGGAAGGATTTTCCAAATTTGTTGGAGATCCGCTATGTCAGGGCAAGCTTTTTCTTGCCGTAGTAGTGCAAGGCCACAGGAAGGATCTTTAGATGTTTATAGCTGCCAGGTCTGTCAATTTGGACCCAGGGTCTCTGCCCATAGCCTTTGACTACACAGACCATTCAACTCTTTTCTACCTTTAACTTCCTACTTGTCCCCCTCCGACTCCTACTACAACCTCACTGACTGCCCAGGAGTATGCCAATCACTTCAAAACAAATTGATGTAAATCGTTCTGAAATCTCCACTGTCCAGACATTTCCCACTTTGAACACATCTTGTGTACCACCTCATTCAAAACTTTCTTCATTTACCACTTCTTTGTTCAACATCCACCTAACCACCTGCCCCCTGGACCCCATCCCCTCACCACTACTCTGGTCACCCTCTAGCTCTATTCTACACTCTCTTTTTCAATCTCTCCAGTTCTAATGGCGTTGTCCCCACCCCTCTAAAACAAGCATTTGTAACCCCCATACTAAAAAGCCCTCAATGGACCCCACCAGTCTGAAAGGACCATCCCCTGCCATCTCTAGAAGAGAAGAGCACGGACCTATGACATCATTAGACCAGCAAGTGGATATGTGTATGAAAGGGCCTTTACTAAAAATAAACATATTTTATTAGTCTTGGTTTATTATTTTAAAACAGAAGTCTAGATAACCCCACCTCTTTTCCCCAGGTTTGGTTAGCTAGATTTCTGCATTAAAGTAAAAAAACAAGCCTAGTAAAAATATGTGTATCACAACATCACAATACATTTTTGATTGATTCCAGGTGAAAGGAAATGTAATTTTTTTTCTAAACTTTTGATATTTCATTGTTACTTTCCCTGCACTAGTAGTCACAAAATCAACTCCCAAACACAAGACATACATATTAGTTATTAAACATAGTGGAACTATATGCTGCAGAATCAGATTGCATATTTTAATGCATTATTCAATATGCCTTAAATCAAAAAGGGATCTAACATAAACATTCATTCACTTTTAGAGTAGATGACAAATTTGATGTCATTTAACTTTCAAAACAATTAAAAATTTTAATATGCAGTGCTTTATGCAGTGAATTTAGCTTCACATGCAGTTTTAGTTTTGCTAAGAGTAAAATGTGGGACATCTGTTCCTGCATTTGCAATTAAAAATACACCAAAGTACTGTATCTTATGTCATCCTGAGATAGATTATGTCTTATGCTTCTATGCCTCCGTAGAATGCTTGAGTGAATCATTTTCCCCTGGTAGTTTGGTCAGAGATCAGCGGCAAGCTTCCATCTGACAAGTCTGAAGGTAAGGAGCATTTCCCTATTGACAATTTATATGGTCTAGCGGTTCACTGAGAATGTGATGTCTTATCGATTTCTGCCAAAGCCCTCACTGCTGAATCAAATAGCCGAGCTTGACAATGGTTAACAAGTTAAAACCATCACAGCAACATTAACTACTCCAAAGGAAGTACATGTCAGTCACAACATGCTGTAGAGTGCGGCGTTCGGCTCTTGACATCTGCAGTTTAGAGATTTTACTAATTTTTTTTCCATTTACAGTGTGTTATTTACCATGACCCATAACTTAAAGCTGAACTCCAGTCAGTAAATAAAATACCACTGATGTAGCCAGTATTAAAAAAAAATCACTTAGAGCCTGTTCACACTTAGTGTGAACTATGTGTCGCACCGTATCAACACAGGTCACTGTTAGGACACATAGAAAACACATGTGACTCATTCACACTACAATGCAGTGGACGGTGTACTGCGATAAAATGCAAACATGCTGCACGACTGATAGATTTGTCAGTTCTGTCCCTTTACTTAAGCTCCCAATAAATACACAGACTGCTGGACATGGATTAAAATGGCCACAACATATAACAAATTTCCAATAACAAATCAAAATTACCATGATGTCTGTGTCAAACAGTGACGTGCGGTACCTCTGGTTCCAGGTGAGGCATTCCCCTGCCTCGCCCCCGACACGCCCCAC
>NW_017306574.1:238340-248715 GCF_000935625.1 Nanorana parkeri
ATCGACAGAAGCCCCGCCCCAACCCGATCCCCAAGCTAGTGTGAAGGAGGAAGGGAGGAGACAGGGAGGAGCCACCCTGTCCTTCACTTGCTCGTCACTGCTGGACATTGAGATCGATGGCCTCAGTGGGTTGTTTTTTTTATTGGACAGCTTGGACCAATGGCGCTTTGCCATTGGTCCAAGCCATCCACAGAGCTCACGCCTCTAACATAGAGTAGAGTCCGTGACAGCTCTTTCCTCAATAGTTAGGATACACAACCAGTGGGGAAGTCTGCTGCTGTTTAACCTAACTACCTGTCAAATGCCGGATGTAATTAATGACAGGTTACACAGCGGGGAGACTTTCCCTGCTGTGTAACCTGATAGAAGCCAATCTGGTTGGAGAAAAAGCTGTCAGCTTCAGACTTGAAGCTGACAGCTTTTTCCTCCATAATACTAGGTGAGGCTCTGCCTCACCTGCCTCCCCTGACCGCACATCCCTGGTGTTAAATTAGGGCAGAGGTGGGCAAACTCCGGTCCTCCAGCCGTGGTGAAACCACAAATCCCATCATGCATCTGTCTCTGGGAGTCATGCCTGTGGCTGTTAAAATCCTTCAATGCCTCATGGGATTTGTAGTTCCACAACAGCTAGAGGGCCGGAGTTTGCCCACCCCAGCATTAGGGAGATGCCCTTTCACTTCCTAATCTAGAGTGAAATAAATCCCCTCCTAAACAGTTGTCACTAGAACATGTGTCCTCATTTGAAGATTTCCCCTTCTGCTCCCATTATTTTATGTCCTTGTGACAATGGTCAACAAAATAAATAGAGGACATACAGCGCGAATCTCCCTAGTGGGGACACAACCAGCAAAAAAAAAAAAAAACACTTCAACACATTCCCATTCTATCCAAAACTAACAAAACAGTGTTTTTCTTTAGAAATATGTTAATGTGTTAAAAACAGCCCTCTGTTAATCTCTGAACAGCAAGATTCAGTGGGCGTTGGAGTACAGTGCCATCAGTCTCATTATCTGAACATGCTTATGGAAAGGATGTTACCTCATTAGTGTGCTATTGATATTTTATTGTTCAATTACAGGCAGAGCTAGGCTGGTGGCCAAGTATTATTGCTTAAATGTAGAGGAGAAAAGTCACTAGTCTAGCCTAGGTGAAACTGATTACATGTTTCTATTTCAATTGTGCATGGAGATGCTTGTCTGAAGTTCAGCTTTAATGAAATACACGTGGAGGGGCATTGTAAAGGGATTTTGTAAAGTGCATAGTATCGTTTATTATGAAGTTAGATTACAACATTCATACTCATTTCAATCTTAACATAAACCTGTCATAAAGCCGAGCTATCCAAGCAGAGCAAGATGTTATAATAAGAGGTTGCCGTGAGTGAAAATTAAATGTGACAAAATTATCAGTAGATTTGTAGATAAAGTCCTGTAAAATATTGGACTATATTTTATTGGACTTTTAATGCATTGGACAGCCTTGTTGACCTATGGGAAGGGTTTTAAAATGACAGAGGGCAGGCTTTGCCTTGATTGTCACAGAAATAATTGAGATTTGCATTTATCTTTAACCTCTAACTTTGGATCAACTGACAGTATCAACTTGCAGTTTTCACTGAAGGCATCCCCTGCTTATGTAGTTTCTCATTTTATGACAGATTTTCTTTAAAGAGAAACTTTACTGATAACTTCAAAATAACAACAAAGGCACCTTTAGAAATGTTTAGCAATGGTAATCTACAAACACTTACTTATAGACACTTCTACATAGATGCAGGCTATGAACACTCTGTTCTCCACTCTGCTACGTGTAAACAGTGAGAGGGGAGAGCTGCACTCGCAGCCTTCCCATCTCAGCTGTCACAGGAGTTCCAGCACAGTGCTGTGCTAGAACTCCTGCATTGCAGGTGACAGGTTCCATAAAGAGAACCTGTCACCTCCAAATGCTATAAAACAGGGGCTTGTTAGCTCTTGTGTGATAGCAATAAACTTAAGTGAAAAAAATTATAATAAAATTAAAATACAAAAAAAAAATTCATAAAAAGTAAAAAAAATAATAAAAATAATAAAAAACATAAAAAGGATTATTCACAAAAGGGTGAAGAGTTTGGAGAAGGCAGGAGAAGTGAACAATCTAGGACAAAATACCTGTAGAATATTAAAAATTAAAAATTATAAAAAATAAAAAAGTAAAAGATAATAAGATAAATAAAAATTTTAAAAGTAAAAAAAAAATTAAAAATATTAAAAATGTTAAAAGATAGTAAAGAAAAAAATACAACAACAATAATAAAGAAAAAAAATGAAATCTCTGCCTTCCCCACCATCTGGGTGCCATTCTCCATTGGAGGGGGTTTGGCAGGGAGGGGGGCGCATTGAGGAACATGGCCTTGGGGCAGCAGATAGTAAATCTGGCCTTGACTGCTGATGAAACCCTCCCAGGATGCAACACTTAGACACATGATATCACTTTTGCCAAAGAGAACTGGGAAGTAGAAAACAAGAAATGTGTTTAACTAATGAATGTAAGATGATTTCATATCAGCATGCAGAGCTGTATGTTGATGTGATTTTTAGCCAAAGGGGGTAAAGGTCCACTTTAATATAAAACATAGTATTAGAAAACTAACCCACCAGATCTCAGCTGTGATGAGTGATGAATGAAACAAAATCACTTTATTTGCTCTTGGCAGCACCTCTGCTTTTCCCTTTCTCCGTTCTAATACCCACAAAGCCCTCAAGGCATAGTACATCACTGTTACATGCATCTGCTACCTACATATGGGTAGGCATCCCAGATTCTTACTTTAAAGGATATATTATGTTTTTTCTGAGATATTTTCCTGACCTAATTTAAATCCTTATGAAAGTGTATGCATTTGTGTATGTGTCATAACAGTAGATGCGTCATAACAGTAGAAGAAATCACTTCGCTTTACTTTCAGTTACTACAAAACAAAAATATGTATTTTCTTCCTTTTATTAACATGTTGGAATCCTGTTTCAGCATTTGTTTAATATAACACTAAATGACTGCATAGGATGAGGGAGGCACACATATGGCAATTTTTATATCAGATGCACAGTGACCGTGTCTGCCTGTATTGCTTCATTGGAATTTTATCATAAATAGCAGGACTTTTAATCACCTGCCCCTAACTGGTGTCAGGTGCCAAAATAACACATTATCAGACCAGACCTTAATATGTATCTGAGTCCAGGAGGAGTTCCCTCTCTTCAAAGACAAGGCTTATTCAGGGCAATATTATGACGTTAGTGAGATCTGACAAACGCCAAACTGTGTGGAGAGAATGGAGTCAATTTCCCCAGAATTTGCACATTGACAACAAAAATGGTCAGATTTAAATCTCACCTCTGTGCCTGGTATTGATGAAAGGTGACACATTTTGCAGCCCCTAATCCAGCTTACCACATATTTGACAAAACGCAAACAAAGTTAGAAAGTCTACTGAGTTGTTGAAGAAATACACAGCTGTGAGTCTGGTTTCAGATCTAACTGAACTTTCTAAGCCAAATTTAATTCATATTCCATAACTCTTAATGCACTTTAGTTACCTTTATTAAAAAGTAGCTACATATATGTATAAGAAGATACCAATCAGTTAGACACTTAACACACCTAATTTACAAGGTCAAGAAGGCTCATAAAGCACATTAGACCTCCTTAGAAAAATATACAACAGATCTTTAACATATTTAGTATCTAACAAATTGTAATTTCTTTCTGCTAAATAATATGGTGGTTGTCAGATTGTGAAGCCTTGTCAGATGAAAATATAGATGTATTCAGGATAGATGCAGTTAAGGGATTTGTATATTTTTAACCCTTTTATTTTACTGTTTATGTCAGTTTTGTAATATATTTTTTATAAATATGTTCTGCACTGTTTTTTTTCTGATTAAAAAAATTAGTATTAAAAGATAGTACCTGAATTAATGCGTAAACTAGAAGGTAACGAGCTACCATCCTGTAAATGTTGTTACATTCCTGTCTGGGTGTGGCAACAAGTGATACAGATATTATTTAAAGGTCAAAATTGCAACAGGAGTTGCTGTGAACGGTGCAAGTTACCATTAAAATTCATAGTGGTGGCTGCTGCATGTGTGTGTGTAAAGGGTTAACTGCCTAGATAACCTGCCCCAGTAACAATCACTCTCAGTCTGCTAGTGCTTTGATTGTTATCCCACAAGCTGGAAAAAAATGAGTAGGGGGAGACTGGGAGTCTAATAATCAAAATATGACACTGCATATATGCTAAAATCCAATCAGCGGCTATGTCACAACATTCACGTCATGTTAATCTCTATCGAAGTTCCACATTCCACAGTCTGGTGCACAGGATGATGTTATCACGTACTCGGCAAAGATAATTTTCTTAACTCTTTTACTACCAGCTTACAGTTGGTTCATTTTCAAATTTGTACAACATAGTCCATTAATCCACTCAAGGCCAAAATGCTTATTTTCTGGGTCACCTCTCATTTTCTCATTCACTGCCCTGTTAGTGGCTTTTTAACATTTTGTAACACTGTGGTAACTGGACTGGGCAGCTCATGATTTTACGCTATATCACCAGCTGGGGGAGTTAAGACAGGATGGCATACATATAACCCCTTTTACTACAAAGAATGTGTAGATGTAAGTACTGCAAAAGGTTTCAAATGTTTACTGCAGGTTACTGAAAGGTTAAATATGACATAGAGCCCAGGTTGTTTGCAAGGCATAAGAATGTTCATGGCAAACAAGGCCATTTAGGAGTTATTATATTGTGGATCCAAACACGGTAACCATATTATCTTGGGTTTCCACTCCCCCAAGGCACCCTTCTACCACATTATTTTGCCTGTAACCTCACCAAAATTCAAATGTAAAATATGGGATGGGATCAGGGTCTGATAGATTATTAGCTAATAACCTAAATAACAATGAATAAACTTAGGATAAACATCAGCAAGCTTGTATAGGTTCCTGCCTGTGCTCTGCAACTAATGTTGTCAATTTTCTTGCACATTGAGGGCAATTGGGAAAGCGGAATATTTCATATTCATGAACATAAGGAACCTCCGAACTATTAAGGGACAGTTGACCATAGCAGCCACCAAGGTTAGTGACAATGGACTATTCAGGTATGTACAGTATATCAGAATAGCTAATCCCACATTTTTGTAAATATTTTATTATATCATTTTATGTGACGACACAGAAGAAATACACTTTGCTACAATGTAAAGTAGTGAGTGTACAGCTTGTATATCAGTGTACATTTGCTGTCCCCTCAAAATAACCCAACACACAGCCATTAATGTCTAAACCGCTGGCAACAAAAGTGAGTACAACCCTAAGGGAAAATGTACAAGCTATACACTCACTACTTTACATTGTAGCAAAGTGTCATTTCATCTGTGTCGTCACATGAAATATTATAGAATATTTACAAAAATGTGAGGGGTGTACTCACTTCTGTGAGATACTGTACACCGCTAACAACACTAGACCATCCAGAGTATGAATCCCTAATCACTACCGGTCTTTTACCAGGTTCCTATCCATTTATAAAGTAAAGTATCTAAGCATATGCACCTTGAAGCAGAACTAAATTCACATTTTCAAGCAGAACTAAAGCATTACACTGTGCCCTTCTCCATCAGGTCCACTCCTGGTCACCTCTCCATCTGACGCCACCATCATCTCGGTCACCATTTCTTTTGGGTCCTGCAATGCTCCTTTTTACCCATTAGCTGGCCACTGAGGATTAACTGACCCAGCTTGTACACTGACCCAGCTTGTACACTGAGTGGTGCATATGTTGTGCAGCGTGCATGCAAAAGGACAAATTGTTTAGAGCATGGGGAAAAGGTTTTTTTCAAGCAAAATAAACTTGCCATGCCTCTTTTACCGAATAATTTAAAGTGTACTTCCACTTTTGCAGCCAATTTGAGATAACACCTATTTTATATTTGTTACATGTACCCATTAACATAGCATAAGCTAAAAAAAAAATCTGTCCTGTTGCAGCAAAACATCTAAAAAGTAAGAGATATATTAAAAAAAAAGAACAATCCTTATGCGGTGTGAATAGGAACACTATAACAAACATATAGAGGGGTTTTCTCAAATTTGAATGCAAAAGTGGAAATACACTTTACATCACACATTAGTCAATCAATACATGTGTCAAAAACTTTAGCAAAGCCCAAATATACAAAATGCACAACCACCTCTGTCTAAATTCTGCTTTGTTCCTCATAAAGAGTGTTGGTTATGTGTTTAGATGACGCACTGAGATCTTGAGGAATGCTGAATTAAGTTTTACTTGCTTAGAATATTACATCAGAATACAGCATTATACACAATACAGAGAGAACCTTCTGTGTATCATAGATAAACATGCATATAGAAAGCTAACATTGCACTACAATGCCATCTACAGCTCAAAAGACATAATTACAGTATATTATTATTTGTTCTATTATACATTTATATAGCACCAACAGTTTGCACAGCACTTTACAATATATAGAAGACATTACAATCACAATACAATTCAAGACAAGATGGCCCATGAGGGCTTACAATCTAAAAGAGAGGGGCAAGTGATACATGGTATATGCTGTTGCATTTCCAACAAAAAGAAGATAGGTTTCCCTAACAACTTTTGTCTTTCATGAACATATGCTGGCTAACATTTATTATATTATTTATTAGGAAATGTTATCTTGTATGTGGTCCTATAGCAATCACTCTAATATATTTCAGCAATAAAAGTTACCGAAGTTGCGGGGATAAGAAATATACCTAAATTAAATATATAAATAATATTGTTTTCTCCAATCCATTGGTAATTCTATCTTTTTTTTTTAACATGGTCTTTCTATGTCTCTGACTCCTGCCTTTGACCATCCTTTGTTGTTGTGCTGTTGGGAGAAGACCGCAAGCTGAACAATCAGCGGTTTGTAATCGCTCAGCTCTCAATCTATAAAGAGTAGACGACATGTGACACCTGCAGTGTCACATGCTGGCTCAAAGTATTGGGAAGAGTACAATTTACTCTCCCTATACTTCTCCTTTTTTATTTCTTTGACAACCCGCCTTATTACATTGACCAGAGACATCACCTCCTGATTCTCCCTCTGGGTGAACACTTATATCTTGAAGATATCTTGATGGAGCAATAAAACCCCAGGATTCAGCTACTACATATGAGATCTAAGTCTGTCTCCCATGTGAAACACAGATCTCGTAGCCATAAACCTTCTGTTTAAGGCATACTTCCAGTTTTATTGGTGGAATATTGTTGCCTTATTCTGTTGGATCTCCTGTTTTTCTCTCTCTTTCAGCCTGAATGCTCAGGTTGTATATTAGACCCTGCAACCAGCTTTTTCTTATTCTTTAGGATTTGTGTACCCCAGTGTACTTAATTCCACTTCTTGTGGTGTTTATCCTTATACCAACACCCACAAAGTCTATGGGGGTGATTTACTAACCTAAACACACACACACACCAGGTGTGTGTGATTTTCACACAGCAAAACGTATTTATCAACCAAAAAGTCTCTAAAAGTATATTTCCACTAATGCCATATATGGAAAAATCATGCACATGATGCATATATAATGCTGCTTCACAGTTTAGACAAAAATGGTTAGCTCATGCATTTACATTCCTTGCATTCATCAACGCAAGCAACACAACATAGAGCTAATTTACCCAACATCACCTTGGAATTCATTCATGGCTTTGCACAACACACCTGCTGGGTGTGTACACATTACAAAGGTGTTTAGATTCCACCCATAGATCATGCTGGGAGGGAACACACTGCAGAGGTGTATACACATTCGTGGTGTGTTTATAAGGTTAGTAAATCAACCCCTATAACTTACAGTTTTCCTGTATGGATCTGTTTATTTTGAGCTTCCTGGAGATTTTAGGACTCTGCTGTAGTACTTGTCTTTTCATCTACACTAGTGCACCTTGTCCTTTAGCTTCCCCATTATGCAATGACTTAAACATTCTTACTAATAATTGCCAGTGTCCTAGATATTGATTTTTTATGTTATAATAAATGTTATTCCCTCTCTACTCTTTGAGCATAGACGGCACCATCCCATTTACTTCTTCTGAAATTGTGTAATTGATGGGAACTCCATCATTATTCTTCCCTCAGTACTATTCTGCTTCTTATTTTAAGCTGCAAAGTCAGGATTCATAGTAATATGCAAAAGGTGGCGTACATCTAACAGATTTAATTTCTAGTATTGGTTTTGGACAGGCTGGGAATTATCCTTTTTTCCTTCCCTCATCTTAAAGATTCTTCTGCATAGTTGAGTCTTTTTTTTTGCTATTCTTGGGTCTGCTTCTATAGACCAGTCAGCTTCCCAAGCTGTGATGCAACCTCAATCTGGGCCCCACTGACCTAGTTTGTGCAATACATGTTTTTTTCAAGGTAATTCAATACGCCTCCTCATTGTTCTTATTCTGAGGTCCCTGTATGCCTATTGCATTTGATTATATCCTCATTTACGTTTCTCTTTTATTTATGGTGTGGATATCGCCTCCCTATCCTTAAAAGTGATTTGGTACCCTACCCATCTTTGTTTCACATTGAAGGCCCTTATTTGCAATTACTACTGAGAGCTGTTATATTAAAGATATCCCAAAGTCAAGGGTTATGGGTATTTAACTTCATCACCCAGTTTTGCACTGGTTGGTCTTCGTGGGAACATAATCTTATTTGTCCGATATTCCTTTCACTGAGTTGAAAGATTTGTTATCCTTGCCTGCGACTTTTACCTTTATAAATCTTTTTTTCAATTCAAATCTTTTCTTTATTTTTATATATTCAACCCAATACGATACAAAAACAAAAAAAACATAAAATTCAACACAAATAACAAAAACAAAACACATTAACAAATAACCAACAATAGCACAGGTATCATTAACATGTTCTAGCACCTAACCCCCACTATAATAAAACCTTCTACATTATTCCCTTTGATTAAAGAGTAACCTCATTTGCAAAAGTAATACAATTATACACTTTTCATTTATCCCTTATTTTACAATGTTGGTCTAAAGTCCCCCGACGAACAAACATAATTTTTTCAAACACCGCCATTAGACATGAGCAGCAGCAAAAATTTTGTTTAGTTTCGTTTCGTTTTGATTCAGATTTTGCTTGATTTCTCAGGTCCGAAAGTCGATTCGTTTCGGAATTCGGACGAAATTCGTTAGCGGAAATCCGTATGAAATTTAGTTCCTAATTTGTTTCGTTTGTTCGTTGCAGCAAAGTGACATTTAAGAGGGAAAAACATTTCTTTGTTCTCAAATGTCACTTTGCTGCAACCAAATTTCGTCCAAAAAACGAAAGTTTGTCCAAAAAAACGAATCGGAAATTCAGTTTCGTTTGCATTCGTTATACCTGTAATTCGAAATTTGGATACATCCGAATCTCCGAACTTCCAAAATTCCATCCGAACGAAACGAATCACACATGTCTAACCACTATTCTGTCTAACTCTTTCCTCTATTCACCTTTGACAGGAGGCACTGCTGAAATACACTTAGAAACCAAAATTCGACGGGCAACAAAAAGTGCCCTTGTTATAGCTGCTTTTGTATAATATTCTATGTTTAACGGTCCATAAACTCCCAGAATGCACACCAATGGATTATTAGAGATCTGGACCCTGTATGCTGTATTTAGCGACTCCAGAATGTCTTGCCAGTATCGATTTAACTTTGGGCACCTCCAAAACAAATGGATCAATGACCCTGGTTCAATACCACATTTTGGACATTTGGAATGTTCTCTAAATCCTATGTTATATAAAAACTTTGAGGTTCGGTCTAGTTATAATATACTTCTGTGTCAGTCTATGTGAGGCAGATTCCAAAACCAATTGGATTGAATGGAATGCCTCCTCACAAAGATTATCCTCCAGTGGACCCAAATCCAATCCCAGCCTTCTCTACTTTTTAGGGGTGATCTGCACAAAGCCCCTAATAATAATTTTGAATACATTTTTGAAATCAATCCCCTTGTTGTCGTTGATCCAAAAATATTATCCGTATCCTCGATCTCACAAAATACAGACATCAGATATCCCTGGATGTACACTAAGCACATGTCTAAATTGCAAATATTTATAAAACTGAGAGTTAGACAGTGAGTACTTCAACTGTAAATAGTGAAATGTTTGTAAAGTACCTTGATCATAAATTTGTGCTATAGTTTTAATCCCTGCCTGTTTCAATGCGCCAAAACCCTGAAGATTACACACTTCATATCAGTGGCAGACCTACTAAGGAACAAAGGGCCCGGTGCAAGATTTTGTCTCAGCCCCCACC
>NW_017306574.1:248892-284525 GCF_000935625.1 Nanorana parkeri
CCCCCCACCATTAACCCTGCCCTCCCGCTCAGAAGCCTGTTGCCCCTCACTGAATTGCACTGGCAGTAGGTCTGCCCCTGGATCTCTATATTCACAGTGGGGAGTATAGCACACAGTGATCTCTATGTACGCACTGATATCTATATACACACTGATCTCTACGTACACTGAGTCTCCATGATTTAAAGAACTGAAATCCATTGAATGAAAGGGGTGGGCCAGGGACAGTAAAGTTAAGGAGGGAAGGGATAGGTGATGCTGGACATCCTCCAGCCCGGATATTTGGTTTACTCTATCTGACTTGCTGCAACTTTTTTCTAATGCACATTGTGAAATCAGAATATGCAATATCAGTACATGACAGGAGGCTGTACAACTGTGCAAGACTGGCAGTAAGGTTCAAGTTCCATTTTAACATACAACTATAATTTCAACATTTGTTGCACTCTTATTAAATCTACACAATTAATCTACTGAGGCACTTCCTGTTAACAGGTGACAACTGTCTCCCCATTGTTCTTTTATGTTGTTACCCTGTCACATCTTCCTCTGGTGGAGACTCACAAGGGGCTTGCTGTGCCACTGAAACTTTTAGGAAGCTGGCCTAGAGCAACGATGTGTAGCAAAGTTGGAGCTAGCACAGGAAGTGGCTAAAAGAGGCTGTAGGCAATCAGCAGCACTAAGATGAGTGAAAATAATGAATAAAGGTGAAAAAAATATATTTTTATTAAAAATACGGCAATTGCTGATTATACACAGGGCTTTAGCCAACTAATTGTAATCCAGATTAGTTTTACTTCTACTTCTGAATGATTCTGAAAGTTCTCTGGAATACTGGGTCATTCAGTTATCACAAGTATTCCAGAGGTGATATGGCCAAGCAGGCTCACCTTCCCACAGGCTCCAGGGAAGAGAACCGGGACCTCTCTGCTCATCCCATCATAGGCAGTGACAGAGGCTTGGCTGCAAAAGGTAGAGAAGGTGGACACTAAACTTCTTAAACTACAGTAATATCCGGAGCAAAACGAACAACCAGTCTGTCATTAATGCTGATAGAGATCTGTGTCTGCGGATTGCCTGCCCTGCTCTCCCCTACCTTCTCCCGCCGACTGTTACTAGGGGGACGCGGCTGCTGGGAGTAGGTATTGGGAACTCACCAGACTTCGCCCCCCTGCTGAGAAGCCCATCAGCAGTGCAGGGCCACAGGGACCCTGCACTGCCCCCTATTCCACCAAGGGGGGGCCCAGAACCAGACCTCATTGGGCCCCCCTAACAGCTTCAGGCCCTGGGGCAGCCACACTGTCTGCACCAGCAGTAGTTCCGCCCCGCGGGTCATAGAGTACCCCATTTTCCCATAGCGGAGTATATTTTGTAAATCCCTAGATACCTAATAGTCCTTTAGTTGATCTCCACCAATTAACCTAATAGTTGGCAGAACCGAGAACTCCCTAGAATATAAAGTTGTTTCCAAAGCCAAGAGAGGATCACTATCTTTAAACAGATAATGAACCCTATCATATATCCCTGAACAATACTCTGACTGCCTCCAACCTACCAGATGTCTCAACTGTGACGCCAGTAAGAATATCCATGGGTTGGGTAATGCCAGTCCCCCGTTCCCTTTAGGGTACTGTAAAGTCTCCAATTTTATATGTGCCTGCTTCTTTTTCAAAATCAGCTCTCTAAAAATGGTATTAATCCTCCTGAATACACATTGGGGCACCCAACAAGGAGAATTATACAATACATAAGAAAGCTGTGGCATCCATATCATTTTAATGAGATTGATTCTGCCTGGGAAATATAGGATATAGGAAATTTGCACCATGCATTACATTGTTTTCGGAATTTCTAAAGGAGTGGTGTTATGTTATCTTCCAAATATTCTACAACATTTACCTTAACCCTAATTCCCGGATACATAAGGGAATCCATAACCTGCACATGTTGCACCTGTATAGGCAATGGATTCACCAAGGGATATACCAGAAGAACTATAGACTTATTCCAATTTGCACATAACCCCGAATATCTCCCAAATTCCAATAACTATCGGCATAACCTCCAATGGGGATTGAAGGGTATCCGCTAAAAATATCAATGTATCATCTGTATATAATATTATTTTTTCTTCCTGTTTAGCCCGCTTAAATCCCATAATCTTAGGAGATCCCCCTATTAAATTTGCCAATAGCTCTATCACCAATGCAAATAAAAGAGGAGATAACAGACACCCCGGTCTGGTTCCTTTAGATAAAGACATACTCGAAGACAAGGAATTGTTTACCTGAATTCTTGCCAAGGGATTAACACATAATAATTTAACATATGAGATAAACCGAGGGCCTACTCCAAATGCCATAAAAATTGCCCATAAATAATCCCACTCTACAATTTTAAAGGCTTTAGCTATATCTAAAGATAATAGCGCTCTATTCCCTATCTGTTCTGAGGCCACTTGTATATTAATATATGATCTACACATATTATCTGCAGTTGATTTGTTAGCCATAAATCCACATTGATCATGATTTATCACTGTATTAATAACCTTTGATAGTCTATTGGCTAAAACCTTTGCAAGAATCTTAACATCCGTATCTAATAAAGAAATAGGTCTGTAAGACTCTGGCAAGAGTGGATCCTTTCCTTTTTTATGTAAAACCCACAATTGTTGCTATATACATAGAGTCAGGTCATCTTCTTATTTTTAAAGCCTCTTCTAATGTATGCAACAAAGCAGGCAAAAGGGTAGAGGGTAGAGCTATATCTTTTATAGACTTCTATCAGAAGGCCATCCAAACCAGGGGCTTTATGATTTGTAAACCAGGCAACTGCGAGTTCTAATTCTTTCAAGGCGAATGGTGCTTCCAACATATCTCCATCTACTTGGGATAATTTCAAGGATGCTGCACTACAGTATTTTCCCCTTCTTCCCAATACTTCTGGTTGCTAATAAAATAGCTTATTCTTAGCTTTTTTTTATTTTGAATCTCCTTTAGATGTTCCTGGGCCTCACACCATTGCTCTGCAAATACTTTTGGCGGTCGGATCTACCACGAATTGAGATTCTAAAGTGGCCACTTCTTTACGAGCCTCCTCTTCTTCCTTCCTCCATTGCTTCCTTACCCTGGTAATCCGTTGAATCCCTTATATATGCTTTTAAAGAATCCCATATAATCCCTTGTGATGCAGAAAATGCATTTGTGCTCAAAAATATTTGTATCTCCCTGTCCAACTCATCCTGTTCCGATATATATACGAGAACCAACAAGGATTCAATTTCCAAGGCGACCTACAGTAATGTCGTCCCCCCCCCCTCAATTATTGTGACTATTTGTGAATGATCTGAAAGTGATTTAGGCTGTATATCTACTGATTTAACCATCTGCAACACTTCAACTGAACATAACAAATTATATAGGATAAATTTAGTTTTATGTGTCTTAGAGAAACATGTAAATTGATATTCCTCTGGGTGCAGTAATCTCCACATATCATACAACCCTATTTCCTTACAAAATTCATAAAAATAAGTAATTTCAGTGAAAGTTTGATACCTAGGAACAGGAAATTTATCAAGTGGCAGCTTCATATAATTAATAAAGTCCCCACCATTATAATATGAATAGGTAATTCATCTTTAACAAAGGCCAACATTCTCAGAAGAACAGCATTAGAGTAAGGAGGAGGAATATACACAATTACATTAACCAGAACATACTCTAGTTCGTCAATTCTACAGTAAGAACACATAGCGACCCTCTCTATCGCAGAGAGTCTGAATACAAGAAAAGGGCATGCCTTTACAAACCAATATTGATACCCTTCTAGAGTATGCAGAATAACAAGCATGTGCTGTATACTGTGTAAACTTACGCTCCAGCCACCTTACATTATCTCCCACAATATGGGTTTCCTGTAAACAAATTACCGAAGGTTTATAGGCCATAATAGAAGAAAATACTGCACAACGCTTTGTTCTATTTCCCAGGCCCCATACATTCCAAGATACTATCGTCAATTTTCGTTTATCAATAGACAGTTTATCAATAACTCCATTGTATATCTAAACCTATTCCTCATAATAGGACCAATTACCCAGGCCTTTACTTGTTCCCATAATCCTTCCAATACAAAATTTTCTGAACCTGTGCAAAAAGAAAAAAAACACATACACCAGCTCCACCCAGGAGTCAAAGAAGGGGGTAAAGACATTAACCTCAACCATACTCTCATTATCCAATTCAGGTCAAGGTGTGTTATACATACTAATACACCTTAACTATCCTCTGCCGGTAAGTAATCTCAATATTTCAAAGTGTCAGGATTCTGTGTATCTGTGAGAGTGCGTATCCAATCCTAATGAGGCTGCTAAAGGTGTTTAAAAAAACATTGTCCCTCCATTAGTAATTATGCGCAATTAAGGAAGGATACAACATAGAGTACTGGATTTTTACTTGACGCAGCCGCTTCTTCAGTTCTTGGTACTGGGTCCTCTTCTTTTGGATTTAATATGAATAGTCTGGAAAAAGCATTACATTAGCTCCACTCAAAAAAATAGAGCCCAACCCCTGGACTTTGAGGAGATCATTTCCTTGTCCCTGTAGTTAGAAACTCTAACCAAAGAAGTCCTCGTGGATTTCCTGGTGGTGGAGACCTCATAGAGACTCTATGTGCACGCTCAATCATAAACATAGGAGATAGGCTTTCTCTTCCAACTGTTTCTATTATCCATTTCTCAACAAAAGCCACAGGGTTTGACCCCTCTGTATATTTAGGGATACGCACCATTCTAATATTTTTACGCCCTAATCTATTTTCCAGATCATCCAATTTAAAAGATGCCACCTCCAGTTTTTGCATAACTGTTTTCAGATCAGTGCACCCAGAGACATTGATATCTTCAGGTTTACTAATTATGTCCGCCTCACTGACCCTTTCTCTGATTGTTTCTGACCCTTTCTCTGCACATCTTGTCTAAGAAGAGGAACATCTATTCGCACAGCTTGCATTTGTTCAGATAAGGAGATCAGGGACACATTACAAGATTGAACTGCTGACAGCACATCTTTAAGAGTAGGTTCATGGGGGGTATCAAGGTGTAACACCGATGACAATCTTCCAGATGTATCCGCAACCCACCCCCCGTTGCTCCCCCCTCTGATTTGTTCCCCAAGCTTTGCCGCATTTTATTTGATTGCGAGGAATCTACACCTGTTGGTGTTCCTCTAGCATATTTCTCTAGTCTCATCGCCACTTCTTTTTGCATCTCCTTGCTGTTTTTGGTGGAGGGATTATTTGGTACCACCACTACTGCCTCCATCTTGCATTTTTTCTTTGTCATATTCTGTGTTGTACAGCTATTCTATTGTACAGCATTTCTAATGTACAGCGATTTCAGTGTTCACCCCCTTTGTCACTGACCTATATAGTCCACCAATGCTACACACTACCAGGGTTTTTCACCACCCTTTTCTAGCCATAGCCATTAGAGGGAGACCTCACCATCCAGCCAGCGGGGAGTATCGTCTTTCTGCTCTGCTGCAACCTCCAGTACTGCCAGCCGCCGAGCGCCTCGAAGAGGGGAGCCAGAGATACTCTCCCCTCCATGCTTCCACCCACCTCCTCTTCCACTCCTGCCCAGGTGCTCTGAGAGTCTAAGACTATCTACAACTCCTGTGTCCCTCAATGGATGATAAAGAAAATAAGATTTGTATACATTTTGTACTTGTAAAATCCATTGAGGGACACAGATCTGGCATCTCTGTGTTGCTTGTCTTAGGTACTGCTTGCTCACAAAACTAAGACATGATGGCTTAAGCTGGGTTATATTGGGGTTGTCTGTGAAGGTTCTCATTCATCCAGGTCATGGTATATCTGTAAAAAAATAAGTCAAGTCAACTGGACTTGCTGTATTTTTCTTGAAGACGTTTCACTGGACATCCGACCAGCTTTCTCAATTCTGAAACGTCTTCAAGAAAAATACCGCAAGTCCAGTTGCCTTGACTTATTTTTTACAGATATATTGGGGTTCGTTTGAAGGCTTAAGCTGGGTTATATTGGGATTGGTTTGAAGGTTTTTATATTTCCAAAGAAATGTTCTCTTAGCTTAGTGAGTGAAGAGATGTTGTTCAGATTTTAATCATCCAATCATGTGTGGGGGAAAAAAAACCCTGTTTTTTTTTCTTGCATATGATTGGGCATTATTTGTGTAGCAGTACTACTCTCAGGAGGGTGTGGAATGAACCCCAAAGTGGTATAGCAGGCTAACATCTCTGAATGCCCCAGTACTTACTCTCCTGGGTGCATCCACTCTCAGTGTGTAATCCTTGGATTAGGGTTTAATCCTTTTGTAATTTTATTACAGTATAAACTTTGGAAGAGAAGGTTAGGGGTACTGGATACCTGAAAAAAGATGGCAAACCTGACCTACACAGGTAGCACAGTGAATCATAATCTCCAAACCTTGGTTAAGTGTAGTTTGTGTTTGCTTTTCTCTGGCATGCTGTCATTGTGACCTTTTAAGGGCAGCCAAATTCAGTCCTATGACTCTGTATCAGGGTTTCTTACCCTTCCTTGTCCAGTTGCTTGCAGTATGGCTTGTGCAGTGTTTTTGACACCTTTTGTTTCTCTTTGGGTGCCCTCTTATGATCAAACTCATTAACATCATCATTCTGTAAAACTCCTGCCAAATTTCTGTCTCAGAGTGATGATGGAAACACCAGCTCACTATTTAACCAGCTTGTTCATTGAGTCTCCGCCATTGCGTGTGTTCTGATCTACCATGCGCTCTGCAGTTGTTCCTGTTTTCCATGTATGACCCTGGCTTTGGCTGATTGATCTCCTGGTTCCTGACTTCGGCTATTGCTTCCGTTCATACTGCTCTCAGTGTTCCCTGACCTGGTGACTACCTGCTTTGGCATCTGACCTCTGGCTTGGCACTGACGATGTCCTGGACTTTCTCCATTGTTTATTGCCATTTATGTTTATTGTAGTTTTCAACAAACTTCTTTTATTTTTTAAACTTGCACTTTAAGTTTATGTCTGGTTTCATGGTTCCCTAACACTCTGCAAGAGCACATACAGTTCAGATCTATAAAACTGTAAGAGCAGTCACAGTCTCTTTATTTCTTTCTTGCATTGCAATGGATCTTGCTTTCTTTGAACAATTTAGACCCTTGACCCTTTTAGTGCAGCGATAGGTACCTTATTCTGTAATCAGTGAAACATTCTTGCCATGTTCAGCAGCAGCTACCCAGCTCTCCCTGGACACTCTCCAACACAGAAGACTTAGTTCAAGATACTACATCAAAGCAGACATCTTCTGAAACAGTTCCTACTGGACAGACTCTCCAGCAGAGCAATTGAAATCCAGCAAAGCAGTAACACTGGCTCCATCTGGGACAGAGCCCAGAGGAGAAAACAACCCCCTGGAAGGTTGTTCCAAAAATGTATCACATTTACTCAGCTCCCACCACTGAACAAATCCCTCAATGATTGGATGGTGTGGATAAATATTTATAACTCAGATAATGTTTATTCCCCCTCTGTCTACTGGAAACACCTCAAAAGTAGCAGACAGAAGCAATCAATACCTTGAGTTTGGGGGAAAAAACCTGCAGAGCACAGACAAAGTAAAAAAACGCAGACTGACTACTACCGTGTTTCCTCGAAAATAAGACACTGTCTTATATTGTAGCAATTCCCAAAAATGGTACTAGGTCTTAATTTTGGGGTAGGTCTTAGTTTTGGGGAAACAGGGTAGTACATCAGGGTCACTGACCTGTATTTTATTAGGCTCAGATTAAGAGATTATCTTGGGGTTCTGCAAACTGTAAAAATGTATTTAATAATGAAAGTTAGAGCCATTTAGATAGAGGTGTTTTTCCCTAGAGTTGATTTTATTTTATTAAGGTCTTGATTTCCCTGACTTCAGAACTTATAGTGATATTATGGTCAAAAGATTTTTAGGCTATTTCAAATGCTGACAATGGACTCAATGGATTCAATGGATGCTGCTCCTTGATGTTTAAAAGTTTTAGTTTTCTATAGAATCAGCTGGTTCCCTGAGCACTGGCCCTGATATTCTGTTTTCGGTGACTCCATTTCCTTGGAATGTCCTATGGAGCCACCCTTGTGTGTGCTAGTAAGCTGTGAGTGTCTCTACAATCCCACAGGCACAGCAAATCAAGCCACTTCTCTCCCCTCCGCTCCCCACTCCCTCCTTTCTGCTAGCAAATGAACATTTGCTGTAGACTGCTCTGCCTCTTGTGATCTTGTATTGAACAGGAAGTTCAGGGAAGCCGAGCTGAGGCAGTTTTCAAACATGATGACTGTTAGTGCTTTGGCAAAATTTTAAAGAAATACTTTGTCTGGCAATGTATATTTGATTCATCTGGATTTATTATTGAAAAAAGTCTGAGAGTTTAATGCCGCTTTATCTTCAACTCCTAGAACTAACCGCAGCCACCAATGACAATACCTTACTGGCTTATAATGGGTCTTTTTTTGGCTTATTGGCAGGAGGCTTCCAAGTAAGGATTTAGCCCCAATCTGAGTCCTTGGTAACAAAGTGAAACCCAGATTAGAAGTTTAGTGTTCCTGTGTTTAGTCTTTACACCAGGGGTCTCAAAGTACTGGCCCGCGGACCAACTCCGGCCTGCTAGCCGGTAGTATGTGGCCCGCAGCCAGTTGACAAGTCGGGCATACGGTCATGTACCGCATGCCCGACTTGCGGGAGCAGCAACACGGTCTGTATCTCTGTCGGATGCAGACTGCAGAGCTGCTCCTGTCAGCTCTGGCCGGAGCTCTGTCAGTTCTGAGCTCCGGCCGATTGATGGATGATTAGTAAGGTCTGCACTAGACCATACTAGTACAAGGTCTGCACTAGACCTTACTAGTCACCGAGTTGCGTTTTGCTGCAGAAGTAATCCCTAATGTGGCGTTTACATGCAGCAACTGTCACCCATTCAAGTTATTGATCAGGTGACAGCCGCTTCATGTGCACTCCTGCATACTGCATGTAATCGTATGTGATATGATTACATGCAGTTACAAAAACAATCACTATCCCTGGATACACAATGGTGTATCCAGAGATAGTGATTGATTCCTAACTGCATGTTATCCTTTCACATATGATTACATGCGGTGTGCATGCGTTTACATGCAGCAGCTGTCACCCGATCATTAATTTGCATCGGTGACAGTTGCCGCTTGTAACATGTGCATACATTAAAACTGGTACCGTATATAGTAGTGGTCCCTAAAAAATTTGTCCAGTGGCCCCCGACTAAATTGAGTTTGAGACCCCTGCTTTACGCTCATAAACTGATAATATACTAACATTTTTTTTCTTCAAGAATACGGTTTTATATATTAAAGATAGCCGGGTGTAACTGTATTTTCTGTCTTATTATTCTGCTATTTAGCTCTATGGAGTTGTTTCCAGGCTTTAGCTGAATTCACTTATTTTATTTAAAAGGATGACTTGAAGTCCAAAAGTCTTTAAAGCTGTGTTCACAAAGAGATTGATATGGATATTATATACAGGTCAAGATGCTGAGCCAAGCAATTGACATGCAAAAATAAAGACTTCTATAAGCTTATTACAGGTATGTGGGAAATCAAATCTCTTCTCCCAGCAATTACCTTTTAAAATGATTATATTTCTTCTGGCATCCACGAGTTTCAGTGTTATGACTTCTTAATTGCACTCTAAAACATGAATGATTTTTATGATTCCAAGTAAAGCTACAGTTCTGTGTCAGTTATATAATTTTAAAAATATATTGGCTTTTTTATTCTGCTAAGATTTTTATTTAAGAGATATAATATACAAAGTATGTTGTAAACAGGTGCCAGTTCAATAAATTAATGAAGGTGTGATGTGCTGTGGCACTGAATATTTCTGCAACCCTGAATATTTTGTGCATAGGAATATGGTGTAATTAAATGAATATTTAAAGGGTAACTATACTCGAAACTACAGTATAATGTAGAGACCAGGAAGTTAAATAAAGTGCTTACATTATCCTCATCTCAGTATGCATGCTCTGTTAATCCACTGCTGCAAAGTCTGGGTCCCACAAGCTTCCAGGTTGGTCGTCGAAGGATTTAATTGCGGTTGGGTCCCAAAGGCTTTAGGCTAAGTCTATAAAATGATTTATACATGCTTAGCTGAGATAAACATTAATGAGAATGCACTGATTTTTAAAAAACACGGTAACAATGGAATCATACAACAAATGGGAAATTGCTTTTATTTCACTAGTTTTTTTATATACATTTATCTCATTTTTATTTTATGTTCTGTATCGATTATCATACCACCAAAAAGACTTGTAAAAAAGGGCACTGTCTGGGTTCAGGTGTAGGAAATAGTCTAAGTGGCCTTGATTTTCCTCCCTGCTGGGTGTCAGACAAATTACATTGGAAGATCTCTAACATTCGTGGAGTATGAAGCACAGGCTGCTCTTTTAAAAAAAAAAAAATGACAGAAACGTATCAGCAACAGTTAAAACAACTCCGACTTACACACTACACTCATGTACCTCATTTTCCTTTATGTCTTATAGTTCAACTTGGATTTATCTCTTAAAGAAACACTAATCACAGAATAAACTTTATGCTGGGTTCACACCTAGGCGTATCGAATATGCGTGTTTGTCGCGTGTTTCGTGACGTGTGTTTTTACCGCGATTCGCGGTTAAAAAACGTGCGACAAACGCGCGTTTCCGAGGGCTACTTGGGTTATCCCAATGGAAACGCGCAACAAAAACGCCCCAAAGAAGCTCCTGTACTTCTTTGGGCGTAGGTCGTTTTGTAGTGGCGCGTTCATGTGGCCTGTAATACGTCCAGGTGTGAACCATACCCATAGGAAATAATTGGATTTCTGTGTGTGAGCGTTTTGCAGAGCTTTCGAACGCGCTACAAAATGCTCAGGTGTGAACCAGGCCTTATGAATTACACTGGACAGCAAAGAATTTCCTTCTTGAACAATTCTGGGTGTACATTATAGACTTGGGGCTGCTAATCTTGAAACTAAAGTGTAATTTAACTTACCATACCATTTTTTAAAAATATTTTATTTTTGTATTTTCAAAGTTATTCAACCATCCATTGCAAATTAGGTATTGGTAACATTTACAAACTTTCAGTTGTTTGCAAGAAATAAATCAAACCAAAGCAATTGAGATAGGTAAACACAACAAATGTTTCTAGTGGTTTCCCTAAATTCAACTGAAAATGCAACTTTTAATGACTTATGAGGTTCCAAAATTATTCAACCCCTTCATGGCAAGCATCTTTAGTACTTAGTAGAGCACCCTTTTGCTGTTATGACTTGCTGCAAATAAGATGCATAATCAGGCACCAGCTTCGGGCAGCGTTCCTGAGGAATCATAGCCCATTCCTCATGAGCAATGGCCTCCAGTCCACTGATATTCTTGGGTTTGTGTGCTGCAACTATCTTTTTCAAATCCCACCAGAAATTTTCTATGGTGTTCAAGTCAAGTGACTGCGATGGCCACTGTAGAATCTTCCAGGACTTCGTCTGCAACCAATCCTTGGTGGAATATGAAGTATGCATGGGATCATTGTCCTGTTGCAAGGTTCAATAACGCCCAAGCTTCAGCCTCCTCACAGACAGAATTACATTTTCTCCTAGGATTTCCTGATACTTTAACAAATCCACCTTGCCATCCACATGCTGCAGGTTTCCAGTGCCAGAGAATGCAAAGTAGCCTCAGGGCATCACCAAGCCACCATCATGCTTACCTGTAGACAGAGTGTTCTTTTCAGCGTATTCTTCATTCTTTTTCCTCCAGACATACTGCTGATCTTTAGGACTGAAAAGTTCCAGTTTTGTTTCATCGCTCCACAGAACAGAATCCCAAAACTTCTGTGGCTTATTTATATGATTTTGTGCATATTGGAGCCAACTTTTCTTGTGCATTTGGGTCAGTAGTGGTGTACATCTTGAAGTTCTGGCATGGAAACCTTCTGCATTTAGTGCACACCACCTTTCATTGCAAACTGAAACCTCAGTGCGTGTTGCTACCATGTCTTGCTGCAGGTCTTTTGCAGTCACTCAAGGGTTTTTCTCAATCTGCCTCAGAAATCTGGTTGATAGCTTCCTTTTTCTGCCCCATCCAGGTATAGTAACCACTGTTATTTTAACTTTAAACTTGCAAACTATGCTTCCAAAGGTGTCTCTGGGGACATTCAGCGCTGTTGCTATCATTTTGCATCCTGTTCCTTGTTTGTAAAGGACCATGATCTCTTCTCTTAACTTTTTTGACCATTCTTTTGATTTGCCTTGACATGTAGTCTAACGTGACACTCAACAAACTCCTAGCCAGTTCAGATATATCATGTGTTCTAGCTCAAGCACACCTGGTGCAACTAATGAAGCCCTTGATTACTTGCATCGGGTGTGCTTGAGGCAGATGTGTGCTCTTGTGATGCATTCTATTCAGGGGGTTGAATAATTCTGAGACTGCAGAAGTCATTAAAAATTGCATTTTCAGTTGAATTTGGGGAAATCACTTGAAGCATTTGTTGTGTTGACCTATTTAAATTGCTTCTATTTGATTTGTTCATTGCGAACAACTGAATAATTGTAAATTTTGCCAATACCTGATTTGCAATACGGGTTGAATAATTTTGATTACAACATGTCCAGGCATGCACACAGCGCTGATTACATAACGTTTGTGGAACTTGCACAGGTTGGGCATGTTCGGGAATGCTTAGGCTTAGTGTATGCTGCTGTAACGGCAGCTTGCAACATAACAACTAGGCCAAAAACAGTTACAGACTTGCTTTTGTAGTTGCTGTAGCACAGTTGGTGACATCAGAAATGTCTTGCCAATGTCGAGACAGATGAGACACATTCTGAGGATACACTTAAAGTGTATTTTCACTTTCTCAGCCAAATTGAGATAACACCTATTTTATATTTGTTACATTTTCCATTTACAAAGCATAAGCTAAAAAAAAAAATGCTTCTTGCAGTTTAAATTTAATTTTACTTGGGTCAGGGTTTTAAGGGTTAAAATTTATTTGTGGTTATATATTTTTTAAATGTTAGGAGGTGTCATGATGGGTGAGGGGTCTTGTCTATTCAGAGAAGGTTTGCCCATTGTGTGTTAGTGAAGCTTATCAGATAAACACAATCCTAACATTTCTGTCCCAAGACTTTCCATTGGGACAGACCACTGTGAAAGGGCTAAGAAAAAAATTAAATCAGCCATCTTTCATGATTTAACAAAACATCTAAAAGGTAAGATTTTTCTTTTTAAATATTTTTTTAGTATGCTTTGTGAATAGGAACACATAATGAACATATGCGTGGGGGTTTCCGAAATTTGACTGCAAAAGTGGAAATACACTTTAAGTCTCAAAGACACACCATGACTTGACTGTTAAGAAAGCGTATGAACGTATGAACTGTAAGATTGATGATCAAGAGAAGGCATGGGCTCCTCACATTTGTTGTGTAAGATGTGCTAGCGAGCTTGGCTCAGAGGAACTTGGAAGTCAATGTGGTTTGCTGTCCCGATGCTTTGGCGAGAACAGAAGGATCTTGTAACAGACTGTTAGTTCTGTCTGACTAATGTTTTTGGTTACTCTGCTAAAAATAAGATATGAATTGAGTACCCAAATCTGCCTTCAACCATGAGACTAGTGCCACATGATGACAGTCTGCCAGTATCGAAGCCACCAGATAAATGGAGCTTTGATGAAACTGATGAAAATTCCGAAGAAGCTGCAATGCACCAACCAGGTACAGACAGTGACAATGATCCAGATTTTGAATCATGTACTGTATGTCTGACAAGCCTCATCTTATTACACAGTCAGAATTAAACGACCTGGTCAGAGACTTGAATTTGTCAAAATCAAAAGCAGAAATTCTGTCTTTCGAAGCCACCAAGATTATTTAAAAACTTTCTTTGCACAGGTAGATAACCTTGTTTTCTGCACTGACATTGAAGGTTTGTTCACGGCTTAGGGTTGTGAGCATGACCCACTAGCATAGTGTGTCTTTATTGATTCATTGACATTAAGCCTCAAGGTTATCTTGTTACACAACGGCAATGTACACCCTTCAATATCTGTTGGCTATGCTGCAAAGGAAACACACGAAAACATGGAACTGTTTTTGAAGCACATCCAGAACACCAAGTACAACTGCAATATCTGCGGAAATCTAAATGTAGTGGTCATGCTGTTTGGAATGTAGTTTTGTAAGAAAAATGGGGTTGATTTTAAGCAAGTTTGGATATACTGTACTGTTGCTTCATCTGCAAATGGGACAGCTGTAAACAAAAAGTCACATTACTTAAAAAAGGAATGGCCACTTGAAAGAATTTGGTTCCAGGACAGAAAAATGTGACACATAAACTACTTGCTGACCCCAAAAAAATATATTTTTGCTTCACATAAAACTTGGACTGATGAAAAATTTAGTAAAAATGATGTTCAATAATGGGAAAAGTTTTTTTTATTCGAGACAGATGTTTCCTAGAATAACTGATGCCAAGATTAATGAAGGTATTTTTGTTGGTTAACACATCAGATACGCCACGACAAGCGTTTGAATATCTGTTAGTGGGGCCACAGAAAATTGCCTGGAAAGCATTCAAGGATGTTGTTGAGACTTTTCTTGGCAACTACAGAGCACCAAACTACATTCAGCTTCTTTACAATCTTATTACAGCATACAAGACCATGAAGTTCAGCATGTCACTGAAGATTCACTTTCTGAATTTTCACTTGGACTTTTTCCCCAAAATCTCAGTGCAGTACACTCAGTACTCAGTACAAACCCAAATCTGCAGCAAAACACTTTTATCCCTTTTGAACTTGTGTAACGTATCAGAAATTATGCATTATATACTGTATATAAATTAACATTATGCGATTAGACATGTTTATGACTATGACTATGATTTATGATTATGACTAAAAGTTATTATAATATTTCTCAAAAATCCTATGTGATACTGCCATTCTGAAATTATATTTCAGCTTGAAGGGGGTTTATCATAATCACCAAACGTTCTTCAGGAAGAAAAACGTTTGTAAAAGATTTGTTGATCAGTGTTATTATTATTACATTTTTTGCTGTATATGTAATAGCGCAATCAAAAATGCAAAGACATAAGATAATCCATTGTCAGTAGTCTGTTAATGCCCACTGCAGTGCACTGCATTGGAAAAGAGTCCTGCATACTGCACTTTGGGTGTGTTGTCCTGCTGCTCAAGTCGAAGTTTCTAAAGCAAGTAAAATACTTTCTTGTATTAAAAGGAGTCTAGACTCCAGAGATAGAGACGTAATCCCGTCCCTGTACAAAGCATTAGTAAGACCTCATCTGGAATATGCGGTTCCGTTTTGGGCACAAAAATGATGTTGTGGAACTGGAGAGAGTACAGCGAAGGACAACTAAACTCATAAGAGGCATGGAGGAGCTTAGCTATGAGGAAAGATTAACTGACCTGAATTTGTTCTCTCTGGAGAAGAGGCGATTAAGGGGGGACATGATCACCATGTATAAATACTTAAACGGTCCATATAGTGAGCTTGGTGATAAATTATTAAATTTAAGGTACTGCAAAGGTTAAAGGCACCACTCTTAGCATCTGGACGAAAAGAGGTTTAACCTTTGCATACAGAAAGGATTATTCACAGTTAGAGCTGTGAAAATGTGGAATATACTCTCCCAGGAGTTAGTTCTAGCTGGCTCAGTTAATTGTTTAAAAAAAAATCTGGATGTATTTCTAAATGCACAGAATATTTCTAGATATTAAGTTCTTATAGGTATATTAAGCATCAGATATTGATGATCCAGGGAATATCCGAACGCCTTATGGGATCAGGAAGGATTTTTTTTTCCCCTGTTGGAGCAAATTGAACCATGCTTTATAGGGTTTTGTTTTGCCTTCCTCTGGATCAACAGGGGGTAATTGTGGGCATAGCGTTCTGTTTAGGCTTTTTTTTTCATATCTCTATTGGTTGAACTCGACTGACTAACTATGTAACTGTGTAACTATGTAACTATGCTTGCTGTTCAATTACATTCATATACAGTCTTTCACAAAATCAACAGGTCTAAAAAGCATGTCAAGGCATGCTATTGCAAGCATTTTGATGTGATATTTTTCTAGAATTGCTGTACCTGGGCACAAGGCTTACTGGTTTAAAGTGATTTTATTGAAGTGACAGATGGATGAACTGTGGATTCTTTGATTATCCCTTTATAGCAGGTGTATCAAAGTACTGGCCTGCCCGCCAACTCTGGTCCACAAACCGGTACTATGTGTCCAGCAGCCAGCTGACAAGTCAGGCATGCGGTCACGGATCGCGTACCTGACGTGCGGGAGCAGCCACATGGTCTGCATCTCTGTGGATGCAGACCGCATAGCTGCTCCTGTCAGTGTTGGCACTCAGATCCTTTTGGACAGTGTTCTGACAGTTCTGAGCTGCGGCTGAAAGGATAGATTAATAAGGTTTGCACCAGACCATACTAATCAACCACTGGATCATCAGGGATTGTGCCTCCTCACCTCCTCCCAGCAAATATGTAAGCATATTGCGGGCGAGAAGAGTGAGTGTATTATTTTATGTGTAGGGGGTAGGGGGAGAGAGAGTATTTTTTTATGTGTACGGGAGGGCTTGGGATGGGGGAGAGTATCATTTTATGTGTGTAGGGGGGCTTTGAACAGGGGTAGTGTAATAAGAAAAGAAAAGAGAAGGGCGCCCACCCTAGTGTAGATGGTTTTTAATAATGTGAGCTAAAGTACAAGGTAAAAACATACTCACAAAGATGAGCCAGAACGATACCTGAATATCAGCTGCACAGATGCCTGTGTATCAACACAGGACTCTTTTTGATGACGTGTTTCTGGGGCCACGCCCCCTTCGTCAGTGTAATATTATGTGTGCGGGGGGAGGGTCGGAATGGAACAGGGGAGTGTATTTTTTTCTGTGTGCGGACGGGAAGTGTAATATTTTATTTTTGTGAGGGGGCAGGTAACCTTGGGGAGTGTATTATTGTGTATTAGTGTGATAAGTTTAGGTGCAATTAGGGATTCCTATGTCAGGAATTTGCGTTTTCTTGCAGCAGGAATCCCTAATCTGGCATTTACAAGCGGCAACTGTCACCCATTCAAGTTAATGAACAGGTGACAGCCATTGCATGCAAATGTCTGCACACCGAATGTAATGATATGTGATATGATTACATGCAGTTAGAAAACTCTCCCTGGATGCACGATCAATGCGTTCAGCTATAGTGATTGATTCCTAACTGCATGTAATCATATCACATACCAGTAAATGCGGTGTGCAGGCGTTTACTTGCAGCCGCTGTCACCTGATCATTAACTTGAATGTGTGACAGTTGCCGCTTGTAAACTCTTGTAACATGCGCAGACATTAACACTGGTATATAGTTACATTTTATTTTGAAGCATGAAATTTGTCAAGTGGTCCCCACGGGACTAAACAATTTGTCCAGTGGCCAGCGAGTAAATTGAGTTTGAGATCCCTGCTTTTTATGAAAGACTCAGAGCCTATCGATTTCTGGACAAAGAAAATCTGCATCAAAGAAGTTCAAAAACAATGATATAATAACAAAAGGTAAATGGATAGATAGATAGATAGATAGATAGATAGATAGATAGATAGATAGATAGATAGATAGATAGATAGATAGATAGATAGATAGATAGATAGATATGGAAAGTTTTACAGTAGATTGACAGTATTAACAGTCTGCTCTACGGACAGGTTGCATGAGCAATGGATTTTTAGAACTCAAATCAATTAGCAAGTTTCATGATGCTCCATAGAATTTATATTTACACATATGTAATGTAACTGGTATCTATACATACAGTATGTAAATTACTGGAATTCTATTGCAAATCACATATGATGATCGATCTTATCTGACAGGTTCCTCTATAGCAGCGGTTCTCAACGTGGGGGTCGAATGACTATCTGCCGGGGGTCGCCTCGCGGCCCCGGGAAAGGTCTGCTCCGCGTTTTGTTTTGTTTTTTCTGACATCGGAGCATCGTAACTCAGACATCGTAAATCAGAGAAAAAAAAACAACTTTCTCCCCGGGCAGGTTCGCTATGCTCAATCGAGCATCGAGCATAGCAAACCTTTGTCTGCTTTTTTTTTTCCTGACATCGGGCCGCAGGCCGTAATCAGTGAGAGAAAAAAAAAAAACCATAGGATCACTCAGCTAGATTCCTATTGGCTATTGCACTTTGCAATAGCCAATAGCAAACTAGCTATTGAGCCCGCCCTCTGCTGATGCCAATTAGCAGAGGGGGACCTGACATTAAGGTCCAGTTCTAATGATAGCATTCCTATGGTGGTTTATTTTTCTATTCTGACAGCGTACATATCTGCTCAGGTAGGCCTGCACTCTCTAACCCCCCCTCCACATGGTGCTGCTTTAATGTATTGCTGGGGTAGTGGGATTTGTAGTCCTCTCTAGCTGCTAGTACATTGTGCTGTACCATCAGCTATAGAGGACACACCTGTATATACAAGTTCCTCTATAGTAATCATGTCTGGTGTTTTTTCTCCCTCAGCTATCTCTGCTATTTATGCCCAAGTAGGACAGATTATTTTGGACCTTTCAGATATCTATGGATTGAACCCAATACCTGTTACTCTCTGTTTAATTTTTTTTAAAGAATATATTACTTTAAAGCAGTTTGTTATGAATCTAGGAAAATGCTAAAATTGTTAATGTACTTAGTTGTTCAGCGAGCTGATGCCGTGCCTAAGCTTCTTAGTCTCATTTTCTTTATTTTACAGTTCCGATATTATCTTTCTATGGACTAAGGTTATGGTGTTCTTTATCAAGGCAGCAAGAGGCAGCAAGATCTGCCTTGATGTGGTACACTATTTCTATAACCTGTTACCTATAGTTTATAATCTTGCTGAGGTATTTGTTTGTAATCATTTTCTTCATAGTTTTTAGTATCTGTGTGTTGCTGTTGCTGGGCTTGCAGTGCTAGATGTGAGACGTTTGTAAGTGGTCAAGGTGGGGCTCTCACATGTATTTATCTAAAAAGTCAGAAGTACAAAAACGAATATGCCATTCAGTTAAGAGAGAGTTATGGCATGAGTAACATACACTCATCCCAATAGTTAGCGCCGACGTGTGACACTGCACCTGTCACACCTTGGTTCTATTGCTCAAGAACTGAGCGTTCACAACCGCTCATTGATCAGTTCCCAATCTTCTCCCTGCAGAGAGCGCTTACTGTCAGTCACCACTCCCTACTGGGATTCCCCCCTCCCCTCTCTGTTCCTCCAGCGCTGACTGGAGGGACAGACGGGGAGGCAGCGTGCACAGCTGGCTCTAGTAAGACAGATCCATCCGTCAATCAGGCAGTGATGTGAATCCCGAGAAAATGTATAATATATGCAGTGTGGGTCTGCACTGTCAGCATATAGCGGGCAATATCCCGCTATATGTTGAGTTTTGGGTCACAGGAGGACTTTAGTAAATGTCCTCCTGTGACCCTAAAAAGAACAATGGCCAAAAAACTTTGGTCATAATTTTGTTTTAAATGCCGTCCAATCTGACATTTGTTCCCAAACATATCACACCAGTATATTGTACATATTTCATGCGTGTTTCTCTCTGACCACTAAATGAATGACTGTTCTGTATACCTGCTGATTTTTTGGATTCAATAACCTTTTAATGCTGAAATAGTTGCAATTTAAACTGTTCATTTAAGCAAATTTAATCAGAAGATGCTGAACCACTGGTGCTTGAAAAAAAATTGAAGCTTGCTGAACCTGTCAGGTCAGCTCTGATCCAACAATGTTTTAATATAATAAATTCCATTACTGCAGATATCACTTATCTAAATTTAAAGTGGAACTTTAATAATTTTACAAATCTTCTTATATAAATTTGATATTTTACAATATACATTAATTGTATATTTCAATGCTGTACCTTTTATTATTAAAAATACAGTCTTTGAGCTTCAGTCAGGTGACTTTACCTAGGTTGAATGATCTCATCAATTGGCTGCAGGCAAAAGTAAGCTTTTCTTCAGGCTCCATTCACACCTATGGTTTAGGTGCGCTTTGGTATTCCTACGTCAGGAACTTGTGATTTTCTGCAGCAGGAATTCCAAATCCCTTTTACAAGTGACAGCTGTCACCCGTTCAAGTTAATGATCGGGTAACAGCAGCTGCATTTGAAAGCGGCAGAATGCTGGCACACTACAAGTAATTATATGTGATATGATTACATGCGGTTAAGAATTAATTGCTTTTCCTGGACGTATGATAAAGTCAATAAAATTGAAGGGAAGCAGTTGTTGGACTTCAAGGTATTGCTCAACCATGTTTTGCAGCATGAATATGTGCTTGCTACACAACCATCCCATGTGAAACCCAGCTTAGTCTGTCTGTTGCATCTCATAAGTGGTTGAAGAGGACAGATCAGAAGACTTTACTTGGTACGGAGAACGGTGTGGTACCACATCAGTTGTTGAAGTCAGAGGTATTTCCTTTTTAGGGAAGCTTTACGATCACACCTTTGCTTCAATCGCAAGGAACACGCTGTGTTTGCCACCGCTCATTGAATAGTCTAGTAAGGCTCTGACCATCACTTTCTATGACCCTCCCTCAAACTTCAATTCAAACAGAAGCAAGACTGACAGGGCCAACTAGCCATATACCGTGGAGAAGTTGAGGACACCAGAAATTGCACAACAATTCCAACTTAACCTGAGAAATCTGGTTGAACTGCTACAAGATGTTGCTGTTCCTAATGACCTATGGGCCCGATTCAAGCAAGCAGTTAGGGATGGAGCAGAAAAGGAAATGTTGCAAAACACAAAAGTAACAGTGAAAGTACAAAGAAACTGCGACAACCAGATACGTAGATCTAGATAAGAAAGCAAATAAAGCTGCTGGTCTGACATAAAAGATTGGCTTGAATGTAAAGTAGTTGAAGCACAAGAAGCTGCAAGTAAAAATTATGCAAACACCCCATACCGCATAGTCTGTGTATTAACAGAAGAGAGAAGCAACTTAAATGCTCCAATAAAAGATAAGAATGGAAAATTTCGGCTGGCAAAGAAAACAAATAATGCGATGGGTTGAGAGGCTTGCTGCATAAGGAAAAAATCAATTTGTGAGTAAGACTGATGAGGAATGGAATAGTAGGTATAATTCTTCTCTCAAGGGTATATAAAGCACCACACATCTATTAGTTGAAGGTCAAATAGAGTACGTTTCCTCTGGGAGTGGGTAAGTTGAGATGATCCACCCGAGGTATCAATAGAAGAATCCAATACAAAGTTGAAGTCCCCCCCAACAATCCACACTCCCTCCGCAAACTCATCCAAAAGTGTCAGAGCAGTGTCAAAGAAATCTATCTGTTTAGAGTTGAACACATAAAATATAGCAGGAGTAACACGTACTCCCTGGACATCCCCCTTAACAAACTGGAACCGACCAGACGTATCAGGATAATGGGCAATATAAAACCACGGAAGAGACTGAGCTAGAAGCATACTAACCCCCTTAGATTTAGAGTCATTAGAGGGAGCATGATAGACCACCGGAAATCAGTGATTGCCCAACTTGAGAATGTTATACACCCTAAAATGGGTTTCCTGAAGGAAGGCAATATGAGACCGCATCCACCAATGGCCACCCAGAAGCCGAGACCTCTTCTCAGGCACATTCAATCCTCCAACATTATGAGAGGTAATATTTACTTCAGGCATGATGAGAACAAAAACAACAACCCACAGGGAGAAGCAGACCTAGCACTTATATAGAATATTCCTACCAGTAGGGAAAAGACAGAGCAGAGATCCCCCCGCCCCAACTACAGCCCTGGCCGAAACAGAAAAAGAGAACAAAGGCATACAAAGAGTAGAAGAAACAGACGGACAAGGAAAAGAGCAAAGGCAGAGAGCAGAGAGAAATGCAGATCAGAGAAAAGCAATAACAGGCTCTTCCAGCAGATCCAGTCAGGAATAGGAAATTCCTCACATTGCAGAAGCAGAATCAAGTCCTGCAGCTGAGGCATAAGGGAAAAGGTGATTCCCTACATGTAATATATTCCCAGCAAATTAAACGTTCTAATAACGGTTTCATTAAGCGCCTCGGTCTAAAGACAGAGATCAGGCAAGATTTGTATCCCTTACGCCAAGCCTGATGGTGGATGTTCTCCGTTACTGCTTAGAAGTGCACTCTACACTGTACGTCTCGCAGCCTAGACGACTCAAGATCACAGGGTCCCAGCACTCTGTGGCCCTGGTCCCACTCGATGTGTTCCATAGAGGGCCTATCTAAAGCCAGATTAAGTATTGCCTTCTCCGCAGCCTTCAAGTCTGCACCTGCTGTAGCCTTTGGTATTCCACGCAACCGCAAGTTGATCCGCTGATTGCGGTTCTCAGTATCCTCCAAACAAAGCTAAAAGCGAAGTAAATGGGCTCTCTGTTCCCAGGGAACGCTCCATTAAGTCAAGGCGGCACACCACCCCCTGGCCTGCAATTCTCCAGAGCGCCAATTCTTTGTTCACAACTGGAGACGTTGGTCCGCAGCTCCTCCAACTCGGTCAGGCCGTGGATCATATCCTTCATATCGTCCTTGGTGGGGGGCGTCTGTAGGATGGCTTGCAGCATAGGCAAGCCGCCAAAGTCCAGGCCTTGCAAGGGCTCAGGTGAAGGGGGGGCGCCCCCGATTCATCCCCGCCCCGTCATGTTGGATTCCAGCGTGTTCCCACCTCATCTCTGCGAGGCCAGAAAGACTTCCAACCACCACTGAACCGGGGGGCGGGAGAGGCGGGGGTGGTGTCTCGTCATGGGGTGTAAAGAAGCTAAAATAGACGATCAACTGAAAGGATTCCCTCTCACTCCGCAGAGCTCACAGCACTTGCGACCTCACTCCACCATAGCTGAGCCATGCCCCCATGTCCTGTATTCTGATGTAATGTTCTCCTGAGCAAGCAAAACTTAATTCAGCATTCCTCAAGATCTCAATGCTTCATCTAGCCACATAACCAACATGGACTAGGTCAGGGGAGACCTGATCTTGCCATTCTCTCCTGCACTTGTGCATCAACAGATCACTCACAGTATAATAGTGATGTTGTTATCAGCAAGAAAGACAGCAAAAGATCTCTACTGCAGTGTTTTGTTGCTGCATGGGTAGGCAGGGCAGAACTGAGTATGCTCTTTAAAAATGGCTGCCTGAACTCACAAAAGGTGTTGATGAATTCACAGATGATAAAACAGAAAGCCTTTAAACACAATGCAAAATCATTGTGTTGCACTGGGCTACAGATTGATTTATTTTAGAGCTCTGTAGCAGGACTGTAAGTCCAGAAGCTGATCAGTTCAGTTGCAGGGCTTAGTGCTGGACTGTCCCTGGCAGCTGGCAGTGCCAGCATCAACCACTGCAGACGCAGGGACCCTGCTGATCACATTTTAAAATGGAACTAGGATAAAATAGTGTAATCCCAGCACCTTTTTAAAACAGCACCTGGCACTCGAGTCATGAAATAACGTTTCATACTGTATAGTTGTTAAAGTCGATTGTACAGAAATTGTATAATCAGATTGGAATCCATGTAGCTATACAAATAGCAGTGTGCCCATTCTCATTGCTCTTTATTTTTGTTTACTTAAAGACCTGAAACACTGCCAGCTGTGCCCATATTTTAAAGAAAATGGTTACTAGTACATAGTCATACTATTTCCTTATAGTTGTTATTTTTCAAAAAATTGAGCAATTTAGGACTTTAATATCTGGAGACATATAAATAAAAATAGGAAATGTGAAAAAAGCACTATGGATAACATAGCGGCATCTAGTGGTGCAAATGGTAAAATACAGTTTTGCTTTAACAAATGTTTTACTGTAGCTTTCTGATCTCCTGTACCAGTTTTGTTTCAACAAATCACAATTTAACAAAGAATCATTCATCTTTAAAGAAATTATGGAATACAGTTTTCAAAGGGATGTTTGCAAAGTTGGAAGTCATGGAACCATTTTAATGTAGTGTCAGACTATCCATGAAATTAATAGTTAGATTTAGGGCTTAAGTAGATGGACGCACTTGTCAACTGCAGCCATTTGCATTTAAATGCAGCTGCATGTGTTCTAATGGAACACACAGCTTTTATAAGAAAAAGCTGCATTTTACCTGCTTTTCCTATGGTTTAATTGCACCTAATGGGACATGCTGTGTCCAAAGAAACAAGGCAGCCTCTGAACTCTCATGTGTACTGCTTTATTAAAGTCAATTAAAATTTGTTGTTTAACGTGTGCTTCAAATGTAAGTAAAAGCAAGCAAACAACACCATCACCATGAGCTTTAATGATTTGCAGGAAAGTATGTTCCAGCTGTTCCTGATTCTATGATCTAATAAACAGTTTGATCATGTCCAGCTTGAAAATACACACTGACTTTTTCCCCTGGAAATTATTTTACAATGTTTGCAACAATGTAGTATTGTCAGCACTGCTTGATTTTTTGAAGGTTCGCAGATTACGATCCCTTTATTACTACTGTTCTAGTCCCTCCACTAGTCCTCCCCACCTTAGACATAGTTGTATACTCTTATAGCTTTGGTGTGCTAAATAGTTTTGATGCAGATAACATGTACAAGAGCTGACCATACTGCCTGCTACAAACCCAAAATTCATAATACAGTTAGTTGCAAATTTATGAAGTTCTTCTATTTTTAATTACTAGCAAAGGTAAGGGTTGTAACAGACAATGCTAAGAAAGTGTCTTAGCAGGCTGTATGTGCAGGAGAGGACTGCGTAACATTTGTTGTAGTATGTGCAGGAAAGGAGAGCAAAGGGTATGAAAGTGGGTAATATGTGCAGAAAAGGAGAGCGATGGGTATGACAGGGGCTAGTATGTTCAGGAATGTAGTGTAAAGGGTATAACAGGGGGTAGTAGGTGCAGAAGAGGAGTCTGTATGGTATGACATCAGACACTGTGCGGGAGAGGAAGGTGGAGGTTATGGTAGTAGACAGTATGTACAGGAGAGAATTGTAGAAGGTAAAACAATGAGGTATGTGTAGGAAAGAAGTACAGAGAGTATGACAGCGGGCTGTTGAGGGGGCATTTAAGCATTGTAGATATAATTCTAGGACTTGTTGCATCTCTTCATGGATAAGATGGAGGGGCAAAGAATAGTCAAATCGGCTACACTTGCAGTTACATCATTCATTGGCAGATACATACATACATACATGATATATTAGTAAATATATGTATTACATACAGTTTTGTTGTAATTGCTATTCATTGCTATGCATATGGCCAGCTGTTTAGAAGGGAACAGTAAAACTGAAAAAGTGTTGCATCATAGTCTGTGTGAAAGAAACAAATATGGCTGTCTATATGAACATACTATATATTTATGCATGCAAAAAAAAACAGAAAGCAGAGCGCCACCTCCATGTGTAAAATAATGTATTGGATGTACAAAAACAGTTATATTCACCAGTGTAAATGAATAAATGCTTTTAACATCACACTTTCAACTGGTCACAGAGGAACTTCAGGAGGGAATTCACCCTGACTGCAGACACAACGAATGTTAATTCCTGACTCTTCCAGCCGCTGTTTACCTTGGTTTATGTGTTTCAGGGGCACGCCCCCTTTGTCAGAACCAGAGCTTGCCTTGCTAGAGACCAGAGCTTAAGATTAGAAACTAGTCAATCAGATAGCATCTTCCTTTTGGAGTGGCATACCCTGATTGGGTAACCCATCAACCTATGCCGTGGGCACAGTATGTAAGTTGTCACAGCCTCAATTCTACGACTCGTATGTGAATTTTTCAGACACTTAACTCACGTCTTATATGTAGTATAGTGTCTGATTTATACATATGAACATTCATAATTATAATCATACACAGAAACATATTTTTAAACATTATCACCGTGTAATACAATAATATATCCTACCTTCTCAAATCAGCACAGTTGGTTAGTTATTACAGACATGACCCCTCTTCCATGCAGGGACTCTCCCCTCCCCTCCCCTCTTCCTCTTTCTCTGTTCCTCCAACGCTCATTGGAAGGAAAGACAGGGAAGGGGGCGGGCACAGCTGGCTCTGGAGAGACAGATCCAGCTGTCAATTGGGCAGCGGGGAGGATCCTGACAATATTGTTGGTCGGGATCTTTCCCGACTGCAGCACTGCTCTGCACTGTCAGCAAATAGTGGGCAATAGCCACTTTTTGCTGAGTGTAGGTCACAGAAGTACATTAGTAAATGTATTCCTGTGACCCAAAATAGAACTATAGCTAAAAAAAGGTTTGGCTATTTTTCTCTTTTAATGCAAGCAGCTGCGTAAATTTTGCAGATGGTAACTCCCATCCTAGACCAGCCCCTGAACCATCTAGGTTTTTTGTCACTATATAATATATAGCACAACAGATATAAAAGTTTAAAAATATATAGTAAACTATACAATAAAATTGACCCCAAACCATTTTAGATTCTCTTTAATTAAATGTATGTGTAATGGTGACATTTACCTTACAGAAACTATATTTTCTACTCCCGGCCGCGTGTCCTCTACGCTAACTTTTCCATCCAGATCAATAGCACAACTTTCAGTCCCTGTACTCATGCCAGGGTGCTAGGTGTAATCCTAGACTCTGACCAACCCTTGAACCATATGCAAGTGGCAAATCCAGAGGTGGCAGCCCTAGATGTCACTGCTACCCCTAACAGATAGGAGAGCAGCCCATCTAGTATGGGTAGTGAGGGTAATGCAGGAAGGTCTAGACAGTTGGTGGTAATAGGGGATTCTATAATCAGAGGGACCAAGAGAATAATTTGTCGAAAGGATCACCTCAACCAAATGGTTTGCTGACTCCCTGGTGCCAGGGGTTCAGCATGTGGTGGACCAGGTAGACAAATTACTGAGAGGGGCTGGGCATAACCCAGCTATCTTGGTCAATGTTGAGAACTAGGGATGTCCCGATACTGATGCTAGCATCGGAATCGGGCCCGATACAGGGCATTTTGACAAGTACTTGTACTTGTCAAAATGCCCCGAAGCCTAGCGCCGAAGCTTGCATTGGGAACAATGAAATAATACATGTAAGATGGAGGATCATAAAGGATCAATTTAGAAAACTAGGTTACATAGTTACATAGTATTTGAGGTTGAATAAAGACATTAGTCCATCAAGAGTTGTAAATTGAAGGGAATGACCTCCATCATAAAATTCTCTGGAACATTGCCTGTGCCATGCACAATGCAGGAAAGTAATTTGGAGCTTAGAGAGCTAACTGCTCAAGACCTTTTGGAAGGATTTGGGTTTCTAGTGCACAGGGCTGACTTTTCCTTGGGGTACAAGCTTTATGCTAAAGATAACACAGTTTTCAAAAGTCAGGTTTTTGTTAACCAAAACAGACACATCTATGATGGGGAATACCTTTAGTGGAAGCCACGTCTAAACCATGGCCTTTTTAATGTTAGATTTGCCAGGCCAACATGATGAGTTTCTTATAGAAAAATAATATTTGGTGACAGGTTTTTCAAAATGCTAAACATGTGGGCCTTTTTCATTTTTTAATTAAGGCCTGTTTCTGTTCCAAGAAACTATCGTCAACTTTGTCATGACAATGCAACTTTAGGTATGGCTTCAATCACTGTGGAGAGTGTCTCTGAGGCAGACTTCCTAGCCAGTGGAAAACCTCTTCTGCTGCGATAAAGAAATGTGTTTTACCCTCCCATTAGACACGCAGAAACACTGCAAATAGCATAGAGTACACAATGTTCCTCTGTCAGAGGGCATTTCTAGCTTCATAAGCTTGGCTTGGCTTTCCTAATCTCTGCCAAGAAGTCAGGATAGATAGATAATGTTGCTCCATTGAACTGTAGTTAGTGGTACTTGTTTTCTACCCTTTTTCAGGATGGTGTCTCTGTAGTTAAAAAGATAAGGATCAAAGGCATGGGAACAGAGCCTGGTGGGGAGGTCTAGTTGGAACCCTGTGGACATGCTCCACCACAAAAATATCAGAGAAATAGCTCTGATCAAAGGTAGAAATTAGCCAGTTTTCAAAACACTTCACAAGGTTAGGGCCCTTGGATTATTCTGGTATATTCTCAAATGCATTGCATATCTTTTCTGGGGAAGACAAAGCCAGTTTTAATCTCATCAACTTTATTCATTATTAGCATGTTTGTATAACTTTAAGGATTTCTGAGATGCAGGTCTGTACTATAGTATCAGAAGTTGTGGTGGTGGTAGCCGAGAGAGCACCAGAGCCTATGGCAGGGAAGGGGTAAGAACCCTGATGTGGTATATGATTAGTCAGTAACTGTGCAGGGGAAGAGCCACTGACTGGCTAGGAGAGATCAGGAGTTTCTGGACTGCTAAGAGCTCTTACTGTCTCTCGACACTGCTGGCTATACTGTGGCTGGATATGTAGTGGCTGCATCTTCCCTTTTCTCTCAGGTGTGGAGCCCCCCAAGGCTGGGCTGTCATTAGGCAGCTCCATCTCCTTTCCAAAGAAAGCCGACAATAGATTCACTGCGGTGTTGGAGCAATCTAAGGTTGATACCGGTGGGTTGCACATGGAGAATCGGTTAAAGCTGTGGTTGTCACCCTTCCCCATTCACCTGTGCATGTGTAGAATGATAGCAGAGCTTTTAAGTGTTTGATGGTCATTAGTCAGATCAAGATGGTTCAGGATTACAGTGCCTGTGCAAGAGCTATCTGAAATTTCCACTAACTGTATCACTGTCCGGCCAAGCCCCCATCCAGAATGTTTTAATGTGTATTGCACCTGGATGTTGTTTCTCACTTTGACTGATGCTCAAAAACAGCTGTCCAATACTTACAAATATATATTTTTAACTTTTAACTTTAAGCATGCATGGGAGGTTGTCAGACTAAGACAAGAATGCTCGCTGAATTGCTAGATAAATATTTGGCCTTAAAAGTAAAAAAAAATATGTGTGCATGAAATTGTCAGTTTTTGTCAGTGTAAAACCTTTCAAAAAGGAAACATACAACACATTCAGTATTTATTGCTCAACTACAACAGCAGCCTGAACAAGATTTTCTTGCTGGTGATTGTTAAGGAACGTTGCATTATGCAGGAACCAATCTTTGTTCATTTGATGGAGGATTAAATACATATTTCATTAACACTTCATAACTAAAGAGGTAAGATTTCCTGATTTCACATTCTCAAATTATTCCATAGCTCTTACAATACTTTACAAGAATAAAACACAATAGCACCCTAGAGACAAGTAAGCTCAAGACTCTACTTTTTTACAATGGTAATCATTAGGGGAACAGTGGTACTTCAGTAGTAAATTTGCATTAAAGGATGATAAGTGTACTGCAGAGATTTGGAAAACATTCTATATTGAGAATTCCTTTACTGCAAAGTCTGTAATCAGCGCTGCAGTCAGTGCTGCTGACCATGCTGTACCTAAAATTGGAAAGAAAGTTGTTCGGACTTTATTTTAATAAATACCTGCATCCATGTAACAAATAAACATGGAACATTCGGTCATAATCATGTTTGCATATATTCAGGCATTTTAAAAAAATGTTTTCCACAAATGAAGCGGTATACTGAGACGCCGCAGTATACCGCGAGCTGCTGCTCGGGGTATACTGAGATACCGCAGCTGAAGCCGATCCCGACAATTGTGCCGGGATCCGCCCAGCTGCGTGACTGACAGCTGGCTCTGCCTATCTAAAGGTAGAGCCAGCTGTACCCTCCGCGTCCGTTCTGCCAGTCAGCGCTGGCTGATCGGAGGGGGGAATCCAGCGCCTCCCCTGTCACGGCAGAGAGCCGTGACAGGATCAAGAGGTGAGCGAACGCCGGTATGTGTTCGCTCACCTCTCGATCTACTGAGCCAACCTGTGACAGTCTCATTGTCACAGGTTGGCTAGAACTATGAGGTGAGTGAAAAGCACTCATCTCATAGTTCTCCTTTAAAAAACATGACTTCTAACACAACCCTGAGTGGACCTGTGAGTGTTTACCTTACCCAATTCCCTGTTGATGCAGAAAAGAAAAAAGTATCTTTAATATGATGCTCAGGATGTCTGCCTAATGTATTTCCACTTTAGGCTTATTATGCATGGAAGTTGAATGCAGAAGACCATCCAAAATCCATGACACTTAATCAGCACTCTGCTTGTGCTTGGAACACTTTCCTGATGGTGGAGGAAGAAATGTCAACTCAATAGCAAGCACAGCCCAAACTTTGCATGCTACTTGTTGCTCAACAGGTATGAAATTGTGATTACACTCTTCATGAGCCAGTCGTTGACTGGCACTTAACTAGAGTCAAAAAGGTGTACCATATGATCCCTTTAACACCCATGTGTATATAGTCTTAAGTAGAGTATACACAGTTCGCTTTTTTGCACACACGTTCTTATGAAAAATCCCGTCAAAACAATGCTTTCGATACTGGCATCAGAAACGTGCCTATTGTAGCTTAATTTTTGTTTTTATTTAACATTTGATTTTGGAATGAATGAAGTTTCCGAATGAAAAACACATTCACTGTTAGAAATTTGTTCGTTCGAGAAAAAATTCACAACATGCTCCTTCTAATTTTTTTATCACTGTTGTCGAAATCGCTCATTGATTTTACCCCATCAAAAATTAGAAAGTCAAATGAACGTTCCAAATTCGATTTTGTCCATTCAAATTTCTAACCATGTATACCCCACTTTAGATTAGACATTTTCAAGATGAGTAAGTCCTGAACAGAGGCGTAACTAGGAACCTCAGGGCCCCGGTGCAAGAAGCCATGAAGGCCCCCCCACGCTGCGGAGCATTGGCCTGCTGGGAGCTGTAGTCCCAGGAGACAATATCGGAGCCTCGGCGGTAACTGGGCTGGGCCCTCTTCTTCCTTTCCAGGCCCCTGGGGGTATAACAATAAAGGCATGCTGGGACTTATAGTTCAACTACAACCAGCATGCCTTCATTGTCCCTGTACACCCCTCCACATCACCCAGGGAACTGCAAGTCCCATCATGCCCTCATTGTCTTTGTACACCCTCACATATAAATCACCCAGGGAACTACAAGTTCCAGCATGCAAGCCCCCTGCAGTAGTTCACTGGGTGATATGTGAGAGGTGTACAGGGACAGTGAGTGCATGCTGGGACTTGTAGTAAGAGCTGAAACCCGGCATAAGCAAATATTGTCCTCATACAAGAGTCCTGTATGTTCTTACTGGAATCTGGGTGAGCTTTGTGTATTTCTTCCAGATCTGTGCAGGAATCCCGTGTAAGACTTCCTGTAATAAAGACCGCTCACTGCTGCTCTCTCCTTGTGCAGGGTGACTGGTCTTGTCCCCGTCCCCTCCTTTAATAAAGAACGCTCACTGCTGCTCTCTTTCCTTGTGCAGGGTGACTGGTTTCGTCTCCGCCCCCTCCTGTAGTGGGTGGGGCCTGCTGTGTCCCTCCCACAGCTCTGCTCTCTGCATAGGATATGTACAGCACAGTGATGGGGTTGCAAAGGCATTTAAAGGAGAACTATGAGCTGAGTGATTTACACTCATCCCCATAGTTGGAGCCGACGGGTGGCAATAAAACACGTCGACTCTATAGACCGGAAGTGAGCGAACACATAACGTCCTTCGCTCACTTCCCGTTCATCTCCCTGCAGAGAGCGGTGACTGTCAGTCCCCCCTCCCCTCTCCGATCCTCCAGAGCTGACTGTAGGAGCGGACGGGGGCGCTCTTGCTGGAAAGGGGGCGGCAGGCACACTGCAAACATTGTGCAGCCGAGCGGTTATGCCATTCTGCCTGCCCCACGTGACCCAAAGAGGTGCCACCTGAGGCAGCAGACTCATTCTGCCTCATTAAAGGGACGGCCCTGGCTGTATATATACCTATATATTTGAACTCTGCGATAATGGGTTTCACTCCTTTACTCATCAAAACAAAAGGCGATGTACAAGGTGTAGAAAAGCCTACTAGCCCATCAAATTTCAGTTTGCCACTTCCTCAACAAAAACCTGAATTTCTACTGGGATTCCAAACATGACAAAATCTTGTAAAATAAAGAGTGATCGGGAAAGTACAATAACTAAGAGAAACCAGACAGAAGATGGGCCTTTCACTGATAGGACTGCAGACTGCCATTGAACAGGCTTATAACAGCGACTTCATTAAGATCATCATTGCTGCTACTTGGCTTTACCTAATAAGCCCGCTGACATCCTGTACCAGAACAAAGGCACGCCGCGTCTATTCCGCCTCCAGAGCGCCATCTGCTGTTTTATTTTACATACTGCAAGGCTCATAAAATACTTTTTACTTAAAGGAGAACTATGAGGTGGGTGCTTTTCACTCATCCTCATAGTTCTAGCCGACCTGTGACAATGAGACTGTCACAGGTCGGCTCAGTAGATCGGGAGGTGAGCGAACACATACCGGCGTTCACTCAACTCTCGATCCTGTCACGGCTCTCTGCCGTGACAGGGGGAGGGGCTGGATTCCCTCCTCCCCGCTCCGATCCGCCAGCGCTGACTGGCGGAACGGACGGGGGAGGGGGCGGGTACAGCTGGTTCTGCCTCTAGATAGGCAGAGCCAGCTGTCACTCACGCAGCTGGGCGGATCCAGACATAATTGTCGGGATCCGCTTCAGCTGCGGCGTCTTAGTATACTGCAAGCAGCAGCTCGCGGCATACTGAGCCTAGGGTGACGGGAGGACGCTAGTTTGTGTCCTCCCGTCACCCTAAGGAGAACTATGGGGAAAAGCCTTAACCCCATCGTTCTCCTTTAATAACTCACATTTCAGTAGCGCCTTTCACGCTTAGCAAATTGGTGTTAAAGCGGATAAGAGGTGAGGTAGCCATCTTGTGTGCATTCAGTAGAATATCATAATAGGACCAAACTATAGACAGGAGCCTATTAACCTACCAGCATGTCTTTGGAGTGCGGGGGGAAACCCCAGGCAGGCACATGGAGAACATGCAAACTCCATACAGACAGTGTCCTGGCCAGAATTTGAACCAAAGACCCCAGTGCTGCAAGGCAGAAGTGCTGACCACTGTGCCATGGTAGGAAAAGGCATGCAAAAATGATCCGCTATATATATATCACACATCGGCCCACACCCTAATATACAGTATATTAGCCAATACATCACATTAGCCGCTGTGGCCACACCACTAAATATCTTTTGCTGTACTGTTTAGTTTCATAGAAATGCCCCGACGGGTAAATAAAAATAACATTTTAGCAACAAGGGAGGTTCTCCGGCAAGTTTGTACCTAATACAGAATACTTTTGATGTCTGTGAGTATTTCAGATGCTTTCTGTCACTCTGTTCAATAAAATTATTAAAGCCCAATTAAACGTTTAATCAGTAAAACACTTTTACACTTTAAAACACAAAATTAAAGGTGTGCAAAGTCTTTTATTTTTTAGAAATCAGCCACAGCGTAGAAAAGCCTGTGCCCTGCCAGCATGCTGCAAAGAAGGATGCTTGCTCTCTGTGTGGAAGCAGTGGTCTCTCTCCCTCCCCCCCCACTCAGCAAAGCTCATGCTCTCCACTGATTGGAGAGCTGTGGGTCTGATAGAGCAGGGGGGAGTGTCAGACTTCTGCAAACAGACCACAGAGAGCAAGGGTGCGTCTCTGCAGCATGCTGGCAGGAGACCGGCTTTTCTACTCAGGCCGTGGCTGCTTGCTAAAGAACACAAAATACTTTGCACAGGTTCTGTTTTAATGCGCCTGGAATGGGTTTTATTGATTTAAAGCAGGCGTAGCCAAACTGCGGCCCTCCAGCTGTGGTGGAACTACAATTCCCATGAGGCATTGCAAGATTCTCACAGCCACAGGCATGACTCCCGGAGAGAGATGCATCATGGGATTTGAAGTTTCACCACAGCTGGAGGGCCGGAGTTTGGCTACCCCTGATTTAAAGTGATGGTTCAGTTGGGTTTAAAAAAATAAGGAAAATCTTACCTGTTGCTTCACTCCGATCTGGTTGTATGGATCGTTCATCTTTTCCCTTTCAAGACCCTGGAAAATGCCAACATAATAACATTCAGTACAGCCCCCCAGACACTGACAGGCACATATTATAGACACATTATATATATATGGCTTCTGTTACTTTCATTTTGTTTATAAGGACAATGTAACAAAATGTAGTAGGTAATGATGGTTACTGTTTATATTATAACTGGCTGCGGTGGTCTAGGTTGTGTCTGGCTGTGGTGGTCTAGGTTGTGTCTGGCTGTGGTGGTCTAGGTTGTGTCTGGCTGTGGTGGTCTTGGTTGTGTCTGGATGTGGTGGTCTAGGTTGTGTCTGGCTGTGGTGGTCTAGGTTGTGTCTGGCTGTGGTGGTCTAGGTTGTGTCTGGCTGTGGGCCAGAGCGGCCTTTCTCAAAACTTCATACCCCAGTTTTCAGGTCTAGGGAAACTCTTGCTAAAACCAATTCATTAGAGGGATCAGTGGAAAAGAAGTCCTTTACATTGGCGGTCAGTGGGAAGAATGCAACCATTACAGTGGTGACAAGGGCGTCCCGTCAGCCGAGTGTCACCCGGAGCGGTTACCGGGTGACACCCCACTGTGACGTCACTAGGCATGCGCGTGACGTCAGGCGATCTTATTGATACCTGCCGGCGGCCATCACCCGGCGGGATTAGGTATGCGGGATAAGGTCCATGATCGAATGCCCGACTTTTCAGAGGGGGGGGTGACACCAAAATGACTGACAGTCACCCCTCCATTGGTGTCACCTAGGTGCGGGCCGCACCCCCCGCACCCTCCTTGTGACGCCACTGAGTGGTGATCAGAATGCCAACCTTACAGATAGCTAAAAGGCCATTGGTGTCATGGCGCTGGCTTTGCCAAGTGGTGTTGACCTCAAAGCTATGCAGGCACCATCAAGTTGGAGGTCAATCAGCCGCAGCTCAAGGAACCCTCTGGAGAAACCCTAGACTTCCATGGAACCCTGGTTGAGAATGGATGGGGCTACAGTGTCTGCTACCCAAAGAAAAGGTTAGAAAAGACATTTCCTGCTGCAGGCCATAAAATGTCATAGGATGTCCTCACAAATGGAGCACTCACATGCTCAATGGCATCTGTGTTTGGCTAGCTTGTCACTATCACAGAGCCAATATTCACTGTTTCAGTGACATAGCAGTGACTTCATTACCACATGGGGGGCTTCCTCTATCACCTACTACACGGAGCAGCCACTGTATGTGACAGAGCTATGCAAAGACGGCTCCTCGCCCGCCATGACCACCACTGACCTGCACATTGCTTCGTGAAGATAGCACTTACCTGGTAGACGGAATTATCCTGAGATTGGTTCTTCTGTGGAAGAGAAGAAAGAGAGAGTTAGGCAAAAAATCTAAACTTTTGCCAAATAGCCAAACCTTAATTTGAACTAACATGGCTATGGTCAGGTAAGACCAGCCGGTCACATTAGCAAATGCCGAGGCATCTGGTCATGTGACCTCTGCTAAAAGTGAGAATGTCTGATCTCTGAACCTCTCTTTCAGCAGTGATCATGTGACCCAATGCCTAGGCAGTTGGGTAAAAGCTTTGTGTTTAGAAGCTCCCTTTAAGGCAGA
>NW_017306574.1:284717-303090 GCF_000935625.1 Nanorana parkeri
AACCCCAGTATTTTTAAAAAAAATTCTATATGAAGGGCCACTCCTATAAAGAGGCAGCCTGAGGGAGGGGGAGCAGCCAGAGCGTCTCAGGTTTCTTTTAGCTGGGCAGAGATGTGTATGGCCCTTACATACCTCCCCACCCAATTCTTAGCAACCTGGGACCTCTGGCTGGCTGGAAAGGGGGTGACACCCCCCGAGATGCCACCTGCGGCAACAGTTTTTGGCTGCCTCATTATAGGGGTTTCCCTTTAGTATAGGATTAAAAATAAATAAATACCGGCATGAGAAGTGGGGGGAGGCAGTTGGTGGGTTTGGGGAGTACATGCCTGGAATTCAGCTTTAAAAAGACACAGAACTTTTTTCAGTAGGGAATGGTTGAAAGCCCTGCTGACTGTGCCCCATTGAGAGGACTTCACCTTACTTCCTGCCATGGAAACACAACAGGAAGGAAATCTTTGTCAAGTGACCACAGAAGCTGGCCATACACGTATCAATTTATGACCTTTTCCTGCTGAATCAGCCAAAATTTGATCTGTAAGTGGCCCTGCCTGGGCCACCCGTTTCCACAAAAGCACATTTTTCAATCGACTTTAGTCGAAAGAGCCATGTGGAAAATTGTCAGCAGAACAGTGACCGCAGCCAATCAGCTACATCACTGTTTGGGTATTCGGAATGCATACAAGACCTGGCAGGGGAGATTCATCCATCCGTACTGTTTAGCCATGGGGCTGAATGAGACAAATCTTACTGTATGGCCATATGGACAGTTGTCACCAGAACAGGTGTCCCCACTGGAGGATCTCCTCTCTGTTCCTGTTCTGGTGGTCACGGGTCACTAGGACACATATAGAAGGTGACCCTTCCCCAGCCAGGAAAAACATAAACCTGACTGGGGTCAAAGCCCTCACCACTCCATCCAAAACTAGAAAAAACATGTTTGATTTTCTACTAGGAAACAGACTGGATTTGTGTCGCTGCCTCTGGTTGATCTTTAGAGGGCATCAGAAGAGAGTGAAAAGCTCCACTCCGTGGTATTTGTATTTCGGACCCGTCGCGGGCCCTCGGGTGCCGGGAATAATGTGTGAAATAGCTGCCAATTCCAGGCGCATTTTCCGCAGAACACAAAGAGGCGCCTAGTTGCTCTTCAAAGCGCCCGGAAGCTTTTTTGTTGTTTGTTTTCCCTCTGTGGTTGCGGCCGTGTGATGTTTTTCAGGAGCCTGAACGCCGGGCCGTACCTCCAGCTCCCGTCGGCAGAGGTGGGCGACAGACATCACAAGAGCAGAGCCGGTGCATGCTGGAAGCGGAGGATGGCGTCTCCCCTGAGGCTCCCGCTGCTCCTCTTCTATCTTTTCATCTGGATGCAGCAAATGCCGACCAATTAAAGTCACCTCTCCGCCGGCGTGTACAAGCTCCGCACAACAGCACAATTTCCGGCTGCTTTTGACCGCTGCTGACCTGCCGTTCTCACGCTCCTGGGATTTGCCACTGTGCCATATCAATATACTGCGTCTGGGGTTTTTGGTGCTGAGGTCTCAGGGCTGTGAGATTTCAGAGCAGACAGCTCAAGCGTAAGGAATAGTATCTCCTTTAAGAGGAATGTGCGCCCTTTCCTCCAATAAAACGGAACAAAAAATAAACATTTTGCTTCCTTTTAGCTCATGAAATAATATTATTGCACATACATACTTGTCTCATATCGACTAGGCATGCACCGATACCGAGTATTTGGGTGTGTATTCCAACTCACCCAAATGCTCCCATACCTACCCTGATACTGGAAGATTTCCTCTGACCGGCAGTGCCATAGGGGAACATGGAGCCAGCTTCCACTGTGATCAGGAAGCTGGGCAGCAAGTACTGTAATGACCCGCCTCCCAGCTTCCTGGTTGACTGGAAAGCCGGCTTCCCAACCAATCAGCATCGAGCCAGCTGTTCGGCCGGCTCCATGCTGATTGGCCCAGAAGCTGGCTTCCCAGGAAAACAGCCGGCACGATGCTGTTTGGTTGGGATGCCGGCTTTCCAGCCAATCAGCATCGGGCCTGCTTCCCGGCCAATGAGGAAGCTGGGAGGCAGGTGATTACTCGTCGCTCAGATTCGTGATTGGCCGGGAAGCCGACTCGATGCTGATTGTGCTTGGCCCGGGAAACCGGCCTCACAGCCAATCAAGCCGGTCAGACAACATCAGATTGCCCAGGAAGCTGGCTCTATGCCAGCGGAAACACCGGTACTCGGTATCAACGATTACCGAAAGCAAAGTATCGGTACTCGTACTCGATACCGAAAAACCAGTATTGGTGCATCCCTAATATTTACCATTTCCTGCCAGCAGATGGCAAGTGTGAGTCTTGTAGTCCGAGGTTTCAGGCAGCAGACTACCAGCCATGCTGTGAATACAGACCTGATCCTAGCACACCTAAATGAGTCAGCTGTATGATGCCTTTCTACCCCCTCCTCCTCCACCAGTGCCCTCTAGAAAATCTCCAGACTACAGGTGCACTCAACTAGTGCTGGTCTTGCGCATTAGAAAGACCAGCATGCACTGCACATGCTAAAGCATGGAAACACTTTATATGAAGTGTTTGTATAATATTTGGATTCTAGTTGAGGGTTGATTTTAGGTGTCAGGTTCTCTGTTAGATTTAGGGTTAAATGTCAAGGTTTAGGTGTCCAGGTTATGTTTTATGGGCTCATCTTGAAGCAAGCCTTTCATTATAAAAGTATGGGCGCTGCCAATGCCAACCGCATGCTGAAAAATGCTGCTGCCTGGCTGTCATGCTGAGCTTCAAAACCTTTAGAGTAATTGACAGAGTAAATATGCAGATCAGGAAAGTCAACCAAAAGTCATAGATTCCTATTTGAATATATAGACATTGACCCAGAAAGCATCAAAGGATCAGTATGACAACCTGGCAGTTAGCATTGTTAGAGCAGTGGTAGTTTCCATGTGTCTATCATGACAGGAGTCAGTTTTAATTGTTAGATTATGGGGTTGATTTATAAGCCCCCCCCCCCTCAAAACTCATGAAAGGAGCCCGGGCAGCCTGGGGGGCCCGGGACGCTTACATGGGTATCGGCCGACGGTGACCGGCAAGGAGACGGTGACCTGGCACCCACAGCGCCGAGCCCAGCAGTGAGTATCCTGCGGCTTCTGAGGAGTGTAGTGCCCCAGCAGCGCCGTCTGTGTTCTGATATCGAACCGGCTGGAAGTAACGTCACTCCCGGCCAGTCAGGCAGCAGAGGAGGCCAAATGTACGGGGACCAGGAGCAGGTAAGAGGAGCTGGGAGGGAGATGCAGACCACCTAAGACAGCTGCAGAGCCCACCATAGAGAGTCTCTGATGGGCTGTGCAGCATCTATGGTGTGTTCTGCAGGGTCACTCTCAGGTGGGCTGTGTGGGGTCTCAGATATGTGTGGGGACTCAGATATGGCTGCACTGAATAGGGCAAAGGCCTCCATTCCCTCCTCTAGAATTATGCTCCTTGGCTCCATCTACTAACGGACATTGCCATGTGAACGGCATTCGCCCAGTGTATTGAGGGGCAGAGGTTTTATAAATCATCCCCTATGTGTTAAGGTTCAAGGTGAGGCTAGGCTTCAGTCTTAGGGTCCAGCAAAGGATCAAAGATCAAAAGTCAGTTTCATTTTCGCTTGTTTTCCTTGCTGAAAGCTCCTCACTGACAATATGTGGCCGTGTATTATTATATTATATAATGACAGTGACAGAACCCCATACATAGTGTTATTACATAGTGCCAATTGATTCAGCAAAAGGTATGCACTTTGCACAGTGTGCACAACATACACTTCTAAGTCTGACACGGTCAGCAGATCCCATTTCCATGGACAGTTCAGGTCAGCACAGTCAGGAGGAATTGTGCTTATGGATTTCCGCGGTATTACACATTGTAAGCATGTCTGGGAAGATCTAGTGTACCTGCAGAATGCGATACACATGTGATTTCTGTCCTTTCTCCCGTATTATTATGCCTAATTCTTATATATAATTTGTCCTCTTTTATTATGGGTTGCATGCTGACTCAGTGGTCAGCATTTTAGTGGGACCCCTGTAATTATGGCATTTATCCCCAGTAAAAATGACGGACGGTTCTGTGTGGCATTGTCTCCTGTTCTTGTTAACGGACGTTCAGTATGATGTAATCTCGTGTACTAGTAATGGACATTGTGTTGGGCACGATCTCCTATATTAGTCATCAATATTTTGCGTGGCGTGGTTTCCTGTACTAGTGATTGACATTCTGCATGGCACTGTCCCTTGTACTAGTGATGGACATTGTTCAAGGCACCATTCCCTGTACTAGTGATGGACATTGTTCAAGGCACCATTCCCTGTACTAGTGATGGACATTGTTCAAGGCACCATTCCCTGTACTAGTGATGGACATTGTTCAAGGCACCGTTCCCTGTAGTAGGGATGGAGATTCTGTGAGGCACAATCCCTTGACCTAGTGATGGGCATTCTGTGTGGCAATATCTCCTGTAAAGCTGGTAGATACTGTTGGGCATTGTTTCTTGTACTAGTGATGGACATTCTGCATGGCATTGTCTCCTGTACAGGTGATGGGCATGTTGTGTGGCAATATCTCCTGTACTAGTGATGGACATTCTGTGAGGCACCATCCGTTGACCTAGTGATAGACATTCTGTGTGGCAATATCTCCGGTAAAGTTGGTAGACACTCTGCGTAGCATTGTTTTTATTAGTGATGGACATATTGTGTGGCAATGTCTCCTGTACTAGTGATGGACATTCTTCAAGGCATTGTCTCCTTTACAGGTGATGGACATTTTGTGTGGCAATATCTCCTGTACTAGGGATGGACACTCTGTATGGCAATAACTCATGTACAGGTGATGGACACGTGGCAATATCTCCTTTAGTGGTGACGGACATTCTGTGTGGCATTGTCCCCTGTACTAGTGTTGGACATTTTGTGTGACATTATTTGCTGTTCCGGTGATGATCATTCTGTGTGGCATTTTGCTTATGCTGTAATATTAATCCTATGTAAAATACATATAAAATGACATAACACAACTATACATACCCCTCTCCTTCCTGCTGCTTCTGCGTCTGCTCTGGTGTTGTAAATATCACGTGTGTTTGGGTTAATTTTCTGAAATCAGTTAAAAAAAAATCATGTTATATTGATTCATATCAACTATATTTGTGGACTCAAGTGACTCCACCAGAATTCCAGGCCCTGCCCAAACGTGGTGCTCAAATGATGGCGACACTCTTCCCTGATGAATCCTCCATAATGCAAAAATAAATATTTGGGGAGTTTAGCTCGAATAGTTTTGGGTGAGGTTGGCCTTACAAAGTAAAGCCACTAAACCAATAAATGCATTCACATATTTTACCAGAAATAACGGAGAAGCTAGAATGCAAAACCAGGACTGGACACCCTAAACTATTTATCGGTGTCCCCCCCTCCCCCCATTTCTTCCTTCCCATACTCAATACTCATTAACAGGCTCTAATACATTGCATCAGGCAAAGCTGTCCGCATACTACTGACTGATTGTGTCCCCCTGCTTGGAACCCACGACCGTTTCACTGCTATAATCAGGGGAGTACTAAGCTGGAGGGCAGGGTGGCCTAGCTCCTGGGCCAGTACTAATAACATATGGTGGTGGCCCTGATTAGTGATTAAGACATCGATAAGAGAAGGTCCTACAGCCAGAGACACATGCCGGATGTGCTGCCCCCCATTTAACCCTGAGGTTCCTACGTGTAGCAGAGGGAAGTCTTCCAGGACCATCTTCCTTGGATGGCTCTGAGATGTCATGTGACCAAATGCAAAGAGCTGCAAAGAAAGCCGACGCTGGAAGATGTAATAAGGTGTGCCACAATAAACCATGCCCTCTAAGAGTGTCCACCTTTCACCATGACCACCAATAGCCCATGGAAATTTGTTTGCACCATGGAAAGGGCCTCTTGGTCTTGTTAGGTCAAAGGTTCCCAGTCTTCTCTTCGCTATGTTTGTCAGATGAGTATCGTGGCCTGCCCTGGTGCTCAGGCAAACTGAAGCAAATATCTCCCCAATCATAATTTTTCTGGAGGTACCTGTAATCCATGGTCATCCATACCCTCAGCAAATCCTAAAAAATAATTAATGTGACGTGTGTACTTTCACCAATGATAGCCATTGGACCCCTGGCACTGGGAGTGTATTCATAAGTGCAAATATAGACATTTGGCTAAAATGAATTTTAATCTATGCGCCATTTATAAAAAAGAGATGTGGACGTTGCATTGACTGACTTCTGTACTCACATTGTATGGGTCGTCCTCGGTGTCTCCAGCTGGCACCTTCTTCGACAGCTGTAAAAGATGTAATACTGGAATGAGGAAGCATGCACTGAACCTTGTGCTGGATGATTCATAGACAATGAAAATATCCCAAGTTTGACCGCTTGAGTTGAACTCAATATGGTAACGGTGGACATACCCTTGTGCGGTCTATGATATTACACAGGGACCAAACAAGTGAAGGCACCATATTCACCATTAGGAAAGAGCAATGGCATAACACCAAACTGTCCCCCTTAAAAAAATAATTTCCTTTTCCTACTTCCGTTGTCCTCCTTTAGGTCCGAGCCATAAATCTGTAGAAGTGTTCTGGCTTTCTAACAAAAATGCTCCTAAAATTTCATCTTCACCCAAAACTTTTGATTATAGTCTTGAAAAGAGTGGTGAAGCTTTAAAACATCCGTTCTGTGTCCTTCTTTACCCCAAACTTTCTGTCTCAGGGGACAACACGAGTTGTGTCAAATTGTCGCTGGGACAGGAAGTAAGGAGAAGTCTTCCTATTTTATGGGCCACAAGTCAATTACAACATGGAATTCCTGCGAAAATATTTTTCTTTAGTTTTGGATAGAGCAGGATTGAGTTAGATCCTCGATCACAAGGGTAGGCAACTTACAGATGGTGGGAACCACTCATAATGGGCACAGCAGATGTGCAGACCCAGGAACTCAGCTCAGGGATGGTGGGAGCCCCCCATAAAGGGCACAACAGGTGTGCAGACCCAAGAACTCAGCAAAGGGATGGAGGGAGCTCCTCATAATGGGCACAGCAGGTGTACAGACCCGGGAACTCAGCACAGGGATGGGGGGAGCCCCTCACAATGGGCACAGCAGATGTACAGACACAGGAACTCAGCACATGGATGGGGGGAGCCACTCATAATGGGCACAGCGGGGGTGCAGACCCAGGAACTCAGCACAGGGATGGTGGGAGCCCCTCACAATGGGCACAGCAGATGTACAGACACAGGAACTCAGCACATGGATGGTGGGAGCTCCTCATAATGGGCACAGCGGGTGTGCAGACCCAGGAACTAAGCTCAGGGATGGTAGGAGCTCCTCATAATGGGCACAGCAGCAGTGTGCAGACCAGGGAACTCAGCACAGGGATTGTGGGTACGCCTTATAATGGACACAGCAGGTGAGCAGACCCGGGAACAATTGGTGTGGGGATCTCACCAACAGAGTCCCCGTGAGATAGAGGAGACTGCCAGGGGATTTAACTCTTCAGTACTCAGGAAACGCTGAAATGTCTATTTTGGGTGGTCTATTCTTTTAACTATTAATATGAATACTGCAGTTGGGTTTTCTGCTGATGCAGGATGAAGATTTTTTTTTTTCCTGACAGCTCTCTATAAGTGACAGTGCTGCCTAACATGGAGAGAGCATGTACATGGAACATATAACGCAGAACTGAAGAACATGCAAAGTGCTAGTACACCTCACCTTCTCTCTGAAGAACAGGGCGGTGACAATAATCGCATAGATGAGTAATAAACCATCCAGGAGGTAACAGAGTCGCGGATCTGTCAGACCGAATACTTGAGCATCTGTGTACACAATAGAAAAGCTTCATGTTAGATTGAGTCTAGTTCACAAACATTGAAAGTATTTAAATCGAGCATTGTCCTCAGGGCAGAATTTCTGCATTGCCAACGTAGGCTATGGCCTTGGCTGTCACATAGCCATCCACACAACATGTTGCTGGCCTTCAGTAACACATTCTTGTGGGTAATAAGAGTGTTAACAGTTGGTTTTAACCAGTTAGCCTGATTTTTATAACTGCTGTCCAGTTCTCCAATTGATCACAATTGTGGACACCTAATCATCACACCTATATGAGCTTGCTGGACATCCCATTCTAAAACCATTGGCATTAATATGGAGTTGCCCCACTTCATTTGAGGCCATACCTTCCTCCACTCTTCTGGGTAGTCCTTCCACAAGATGTTAGAAGGTGTCTGTGGACATTTGTGCCCACTGAGTCACAAGAGCACTTGTGAGGTCAGTTTCGGAAGTTGGATGAGAAGATCTGACTCACAATTGGTGTTCTAATGTATCCCAAAGGTGCCCAGTAGGGTTGAGGTCAGTCTGCAATGCCAAAACTTAGCACAGGGGTCTCACCAATAGAACCCCAGAGAGATAGAAGAGAGAAGAGTTTATTTTAAGCCCAATTTCATATTATGCCCACCCTTGTCCTCCTTGAAACCCCTTGAATTACCATTATGCATAACTTTTACCATTCAGTCTTCTGACTGGTCCAGTGGTATCACGGTTCCTTCCTCTTTGCTTATGTGAACCCAGGCTGGCAGGATAGCACGCCCCCAGGGTGTGTGTTCATGACATTCTGGGTTACTGGGAAGTACCTTTGATGACACTGGGTCCATTTCACTTTGAAGTGGACCGGCCGGTCCTTGAGGAGTTTGGACTTTGCCACGGAGAGAAAGTAAAAAAAGTTTTCCCACATGCTTGCCAATCGTTTCTCATTTTTGGGGTATTTCTCTGGACCCTTGTACCAAACACTGAGATCACAGCTTTGGTAGGGCCGGCTCAGATCAGTTCTCAGAAACATGTTGAGAACGAGTACAAAAGAAAACACAGAATTCTTGCTGTGCGTCCCCTCGCATTGACCGCTATTGTGTGGTTTGTTATACCAGTTCTTATTTCTCTGCTGTGAATCGTGTGAAGTTTTGCTCTTGGGTTGACTTTTCTTTTTGCTCTTTCCTCCTTCATAGTATTATTTTCTCTTTATCTCTAAACTGAGATACGGAACTGCGAATAAGCATCAACTATATCTAGAAACCACAGAGCTGGGATCCCTGATGTGTCTCGAATCATCATTTTGCTCCGTCTGCACATACACTTTGCCACTCTGTGTTTTGTAAATTGAGATTGTGTGGCAGTACAATCGGTTTGCAGTGTGACAATAAGCCTAGGCCCCGGGGGATATCAATATTTCTACTCAAAACATACACATTTCACGTCTTAATGTCAGAGATATAGCTACAAAAAAAGTGCACACCTGGCATCCCGCCCAGCTCCTGGCAACCAGTTTTGTCACTGGTTGCCAGGAGCTGGGTGAGACGCTGGCCAGAGCATCCCAGGTTGCTAAGAGCTGGGCAGGGAGATATATAAGGGCCACACACATCTCCCCACCCAGCTCTTTACAACCCTGGAGACTCTGGCTGTGTTCTATCATTTCATCAAACCCGTGACTTCATTGGACTGCCATCCATCCACGCAAGCGCAGTGAGACACCAGGTCCGTAATTCTCACGGACCAACACAGCTTATTAGCGTGTGAAGGGCTTAGTTGTCCACGCAAGCGCAGTGTGGCACCAGGTTCATAATTCTCTTGGACCAACACAGCTTATCAGCGCGAGTAGGGGCCGTCCGTCCGTCCAAGCGCATTGTGGCACCACGTCTGTAAATTTCACAGATCAACAGAGTTTAGCAGCGTGGTTCTATGCAGAACTATGACAGACTACCACGCATGCTTCAGTTAGACTTGACATATATATAAACATGTCAGGAGTGACTAAAGCGTGTGTGGTAGTCCGTCATAGTTCTGCATAGAACCACGCTGCTAAACTCTGTTGGTCTGTGAGATTTACGGACGTGGTGCCACAGTGCGCTTACATGGAAATCCAAACCATTCACATGCCCCCGCACAAAACCCCTCGAAATCCGATAAACTCACGTGTCTGATGAAATGATAGAATACCGGCCTCCATACACATCTCCCTGCCCGGCTCTTAGCAACTTGCGACACGCTGACCAGCACCCCGTTCAGCTCCTCGAAACCAGTTTGCATGTAAGCATTTAACATGGTTCTGTGTTTTTACTTGCAATTGTTTAAGTTGGTGACAGGGCTTCTTAAGGAATTGTAGCAGTTTAACACTCATCAACATACTATGACTTGAGTACATTTGAAGAAACGTTTACATACAGCAAGCTGTGTTCATGGAAAACCCTATTTCTGGAAACTGGAAAAGTTCTGCAGCCTGTAGATAACCAGATGGGTTTGAGTTAAATATAATGCGACCTGAACAGCCGTCTGCTGTGCCGTGCGGTTACCGCGAGCAGATCAGCAGCTGTATTTGTAAACCTCGAGGTTTCCTGTGCAGCTTCACCAAACTGGCCTGTTATCTACCTGCCATCAGCTCTCACTGCGTTCACTGCGCTGCCGATATATACGTGACGTAGGAGAGCCGATGTAGATGCTGCAGTGTCACAATGAACACTCTGGTGTCTGAATGTCTACAGCAGCCTTTCTCAAACTTGTTACCCCAGAGGAACCCTTGAAATATTTCTCAGGTCTCAGGGAACCCCTGCTATAATTAATTAATTAGGGGTCAGTGGGAAGAATGCCCCTTACATTGGGGGTCAGTGAGAAGAATGCCTCTTACATTGGGGGTCAGAGAGAAGAATGCCCCTTACATTGGGGGTCAGAGGGAAGAATGCACCTTACATTGGGGGTCAGTGGGAAGAATGCCCCTTACAATGGGGGTCAGTGGGAAGAATGCCCCTTACAATGGGGGTAAGTGAGAAGAATGCCCCTTACATTGGGGGTCAGTGGGAAGAATGCCCCTTATATTGGTGACCAGTAAGAAGAATATCCCTTACATTGGTGACCAGTAAGAAGAACGCCCCTTACATTGGTGGTCAGTGGGAAGTATGCCCCTTACATTGGGGGTCAGAGGGAAGAATGCCCCTTACATTGGGGGTCAGTGGGAAGAATGCCCCTTACATTGGGGGTCAGTGGGAGGTATGCCCCTTACATTGGTGACCAGTAAGAAGAACGCCCCTTACATTGGTGACCAGTAAGAAGAATGCCCCTTACATTGGTGGTCAGTGGGAAGTATGCCCCTTATATTGATGATCAGTAAGAATAATGCCCCTTAGATTGGTGGTCTGTGGGAATAATTCCCCCTTACCAGTGGTGATCAGAATCCAACCCTTACAGACAGCTAATGCAATCTGCCAAGTAGTGTTGGTCCTGGAACTATGCACGCACCATCAGATGAAAGGTCAATCAGCCAAATCTCCAGGATCCCCTAGCAAAGCAACCTCTGGAGAAACCCTAGGGTCCCCTTCCCCCGGAACCCTGGATGACAATGGCTGTCTACAAGGAAGTGCAATCTGCCTTCACTTTAAATTCTCCTCTCTGGATATTTGAAGTGAATTCAGGTTCACTTTTCTTTCTCCCCACATTTCACATGAGTCAGTAGGACACGAGTCTTCATGTCCAAACCACATTCTGATTTTTAGCAGATACAGATTTTTATTAGGCAAAGAAACAGGTTCACTTTACAGGAGGTCCCTGCGGTCGCTGACTGCCCAGGAAATCTGTCCGGTGAAAGATCTGGGTGTGGGGGGAAAGTTCACAGCCCATCAGAAAGTCACAAGATGAAACTTACACAGCGCTGTGAGGTTTCCCCCACACCCCCTTGTGACAACGTTTACATCTGACTATTGGCCGCTAAGCAACATTGGCAACATAATCCCCCAGACCAGAAGAAGATAATATTTCTCACATGGTCCTTCGTTGGATTGGATTTGGATTCCTATGGTCCCTACCCTTAAGTGAATTTTGGCCAGTATGGGTAAAGTACAAGCCCACTGTAACCATCCCATGGCAGCCAATGCATATGTACATTCCAAATATACACATATGTGTCTTTCAGATCTGTATTTTTGCCTTTTTTAGGTGTTTCAGGCATACACCTTGGGTCATAATCATGATCTTGCTATGTCAATATCAAGCCTCAAAATCCAGCATAGGCACTGGTCATGTTATGACTATGACAGCCAGTTAAAGTGGATCTTTCAGCAACTAAACCAGTCTGACATGTCCCAATAGCATCACATGACACACTATCAATCACCCTTTAACATTTAAGGCTGGCCCATGTAGTCCAGAGCAGTAGAAGACCTACTGTAGCTCAAATGGCTTGGTACCATATACCACAACAGCATACCTTCAGACGTCTAGTGGAGTCCATGCCTTGAAGGGTCAGGGCTACAAAAGGGGGGCGTACTGGGTATTAGGCGGGTGGCCATATTGATATAGCTGATCAGTGTATTAAAGAACACGCCATCCAGAGATTTTGTTCATGGATGATGGACTCTACAACTGGACCAGACGTACCATCTTCAATCTCTAACTTACAGCATTCCAAAGACTGCTCCAAACACTCTCTCTTCTAGAGGCACGAGGCGATTTGTTAGAAGATGGAAGGCTTTGACTGTGTATGTGAATAAAAATGCTTCAATCCATATATCTACATCTGATATTATTATTATTACAGGTATTTATAGAGCGCCGACAATTTACGCAGCACTTTACATAGTTTCACATTCACATCAGTCCCTACCCTCAAGAAGCTTACAATCTAAGGTCCCTAGCTCACATAAATACATAGAGTGCCAATTTAGAGAGGAGCCAATTAACCTACCAGCACGTCTTTGGAGCGTGGGAGGAAACCGGAGTACCTGGAGGAAATCCATGCAAGCACAGGGAGAACATGCAAACTCCTTAGAGATAGTGACCTGGCCGGGATTTGAACCAGGGACCCCCATTGCTCCAAGTCTGGAGTGTTAACCACTATGCCCCTGTGCTGCCATTATATTTGGGAGGAGGGATATCCTATCAAACAATGGAGATATGTAACAGTATTGTTAAGGTTGTACTCGAAGGACATGTGTCTTTTTTCAACCTGACTAACTCTCAGGATTTTTCACAAAAGAGTGAAGAGTTTGGAGAAGGCCGGAGAAGTGAATAATCTAGGCCAAAATAGCCGATTTGGAAAAATTCCCCAATTCAGCTCATATTCCAGTTCAGCTATGTTGTCCTAGATTGTTCACTTCTCCGGCCTTCTCCAAACTCTTCACCCTTTTGTGAATAACTCTGTATGTAACTAAGTTAAATGGCCCAAATCTCAGCTATACAAATTACCCATCGACATCTCTTAAGTTGCGCAAAAAAAATGATGTTTGATCTTCAGAGTAAAAATGACAATGCTGCAAATTTTATATAAAAATATTTCTGCAAGTTTTTACATTACAGGGCTGGTAAATGTTTTTTTTTCTATGCTATGTTTCTGCTGACCTTTAAAAAAAAAAAAAGGATGGATGCACAAAATGTTATCTATTCATAAAGATTACATTTTAACTATTTTATTTTACTATATAGAAGCGTTCTATTTATTTTCTTCAAAGGCATTAACTTTTTCACATTGCATGGAAAAATTAAAAGAGGAAAAAATAAAAAACAAAAAGTACATTTAATACAAAAAATGTAATACATACAAAAATAAAACATTTAAAATGATGTCCACTTTCTATACTGTGTGCTTTTTTTTTTTTTTTACAGTTAAAACGCTCTTTTTGGCTACACTTCACCAATGTGCTGTTTTAAGAAGAAAAGTCTGTGGTACACAATCCTCTCTGCTTCTCGCAGACAATGGCGGACAGTTATAAAGAAATGGCAGATTTAAAATTCTTCACAATTCCTCTTTCGGTGAGTCCATACACCGACACCTTCCCAACATATTACTAAACCAGAAGTAGTTTGAGTGGTAAATTTAAAAAAACAGGCAAATGATTCTTTAAAATTGAGAGCAAAAGTGAAGCATTTTTTGGAAAAATAGCTGAAAAAAAAAAGACAGGTTCAAGGAACATTAGTGAGCCCAGAAGAAGAGAATGAGGCTCGTACTGCAATTTTCTATGTTACCTCACAGTGTCTGATTCTAATCCTAAAATTTTATTTTCACCACTTTATAAATTGACAACATTTGTGGCTACAAAATAATAATTAAAAAAAAAAACTTGAAAGATGCAAACATTTTTAGGAAATACCTAAATATAATATACTATATAGCACCAAAAATTGTAGCAACTGGAAAAAGCGCCATTATCCTAACATATAAGACAGCTGGGTGCTTAAATGCATGTATTTAAAATGAATAAATAAAATAATAATAATAATAATAAATATATATTTCTTTTCTTTTTTTTTATTTTATTTATTTATTTTAGGTATTTATAAAGCAACAACAATTTACGCAGCGCTTTACAAAGTGCACATTCACATCAGCCCCTGCCCTCTAGGAGCTTACAATCTAAAGGTGGCCATACACTTTACAACCCTCGCAAGACTCTGGTCTTGCGAGGGTTGTAAAGTAATTAAAAAAAGTACGATCTGCCCATCTTGGACAGGCAGATCGTACTTGAGATCATCGCAAACCCGCTGAGGGGTGGGCTTCCGATGACCGCAATGCTGAACGGGCAGTGTGCGCTTGCACACACCGGCCCGGTCGGCAGTCATCTCACGATCATGATTCAAACCAGCCGAAAATTGTACGATTCTCGGCTGCTTTTCCAACATGCTCGAAATACAAAAGTCGTGCGACCGTACATTAGAAACGTTAGCACGCCTTCCATACACTGCACGATTATCGTACGATCGTGGGATTTTCAGCGATTATCGCACAATAATTGTGCAGTGTATGGGCACCTTTAGGTTCCTTATACTAGGGCCAATTTAGACAGAAGCCAATTAACCTCCCAGCGTGTCTTTGGAGTGTGGGAGTAAACCGGAGTACCCGGAGGAAACCCACACAAGCACAGGGAGAACATGCAGACTCCATGCAGACTCCATGCAGACAGTATCTTGACCGGTATATTAACTGGGGACCCCCAGTGTACCCAGCTGTCCTATATGATAGGGTGATGGTGCTTCTTCCAGTTGCTACAATTTTTCCATTTCATTTCCACAGATGGTGCACAAAGTGCTCATCTGACATCGGCTTTGCATTCATTGAGCGAGATTTCCAATCATTACACGCATTATTTTTTTTTCTCTCTTCTGCTATAATCTCAGCCTGTCCAATCCAATGCGTCTTCAGACTGCAATGCGGACAAAAATAAATAAAATTAACTTGTTTCAGGGGAAGTCTGATCCCCAATTAACCTCTCTAACTGGTGTCAGGAGATCGTTAGAATCCGCTAATTGAGCTTTGGTGCAATAAATGGGAAAACTGTTATCAATCTATTAGTGCGGCTGCTTGCTCTACCTCACTCGATTGGCTGTCATTTACACTCGTATCTCATTCTAAGTGGCGGCATGTCATACTATTATCATAGCAATGTTCTCTGACTATATCACATTCTGCTTAATGTAACATCACAATTTATCTAATGAAAGGAAAATAGTCAAAAACAGAATTCCATGTTTTTAAGACTTTAGGAATATTAGTTTTATTATTGTCATTACTACTATATTGCTATTGCTTATTTTATAATAAAGTCTATACTTGGGGGGAAAAAACATTTCTGCATGTTATGCAGTTTTTTAAAATGATGAATGTATTATACTGTATATTTATATAATATTGTATTAATGTATTATATATTTATATAAAATAAATAATAAAATAATCATTTATATAATATACAATATTATATAAATAGATAATATATTCATCATTAAAAAAAAAATTGCACAACATGCAGATATTTCTTTTCAAGTATAGACTTTATTATAAAATAAGCAATAGTAACATAGTAGTAATGATGACCATTAATAATGATGAATGATGAATATTAATATTACTAATATTATCTGCACATTTTTTTTATATTTTATTTCGAGTACAAATACAAACAAATCAAGAAATATTATTAACTCTTACAATGTTATTTTTTGTGTTTTGTGAGTTTTTCGCTGTCACCAAGTACAGAGTTTAATTTTTATTGACTAAAACATTTTTTAGTAAAAAAGGGGGTGAAGTTTTTTTTAATAATCACAGTTATACTAGATTTAACATACAGATGAGTGTGGAATGAAGGGCTTGTGGAAATTAAGGACATCAAGTGAATTAGGTGCACAGAAGCATCTTTTATTTATGCTTATTACATTAAAAAAAAAAAAGATTTAATGTAAAAGAGAAGCAATCAAAAAAAAATGGTAACTGTAAAAAAAGAAAAAAGAAAAAAAGAAGCAGAATGTTTGTGTTTCCCGAGTGCCCCTGGGAATGATTATTTAAAAAAGGAATTTCCTGTATAGAATAGATCCTCAATCTTACATAGTTTTACATTTTTATTTCTTTCAAAAAAAAATAATATTAATTCGATTTTAATTTAATTTAAAAATTGTAATTTTAATTCTAATAAATTCTAATTTAAATTGTAATTGAAACTGAAATTCTAATTGTTTTTTTTTTAAAGTAGCAGCATCCTCCATTTATTTAAATATTACATCCAGATCTCTGCTCTGTATCCCGTCCCTGGGCTGTTAGACTCTATTGTGATGCGGTTGCCATGAGCGCGGGGTAATGAAGCGACAATATTACCGGGTATGGAAGCGTTTTGTTTGTTGCACTGGCGAGTGCGCTTTTGCCACGAGAGGAAGCTACAACGTAACCACAAAGTTCTCCTGAGTATGTAAACCGAAGTCATCGTATTGTTAAGCTTTCTGAAAAGGCTGATTGTGGGTGGAATGCAAATATTGTCTCCCATTCTCTGGAACAGGACCCGCAACAAGGATAGGATACCAAAGACAACAGGCCAGCTTGCAAAGAGCACAGGAGCTGCAATGTCAGATAGTTCAAGCAGCATCCCAAGTGAACATATACAAAAACAAATACATTTATTAAACAAATCTTTAAGGCGGCTTCACACCTACACATTGCGGCAATGCAACTCTTGATCACAGCGCGGTGCAGTGCCATTCACTTTAAATAGCATCCCAACACACCTAGCCAGTGCACCTCAATCCATGTGCATTTCCGAGCACCACAGCAATGTTGTGATGTGGTATGTTGGGGAAAAAAAGATTCCTGTCCGGTTTTGTGTGCATTCTAGAGCCGGGACCAGGCTGTGCTCTTTAAAAGGAGTGCCTGCATCTCACAGCTGGCTGCACAGAATTAAAATCCTATGGAGGTAAGGAGAACACACAAAAAGAAGCACCGCTCCTCCACGGCTCAGGAGAGGAATGAGCCAGATGCACGCCGCTGGCCGCACGTCCTCACTCCAATATGAGCCCATACACACAGATCTCTAAGGTTAAGCCTGTGATTGGGTGAAACGCATCAGTGGGCCCTTGGATGAGACACGAGTAATGTGGTTCAATAAACTATGCCAACGGAATCCGGTGTGCGGTGTTCCTATGGCAGGTAAGACAGATCCCATAGATGTATTCCAATCGTGGATTTTGCCAACTGCTTTGAAACAGGCTTTGGGGACGATTCATGAAGCTGACAAATCTAATGATTCCATTTACAGGTTTGACCCGGAATAGTAATCGTCCTGGAAAGTTTAGCATGGAGTTTTGCATTCTGATGCATTATGGGTATAATGGGGGTGTGTCTGTAAATTAAAAAAAGACAACATTGTTATGATGCTCTGGAATAGGGGTCCCTCTGTCTAGACCAGGCTCCTATGATGACCTGTGTGGGCACAGTACATATAGCTACTGCCCGCTGTATGCTGACAGCACAGAGCCGCACTGCGGCCAGGACAGATCCCGACAATATTGTCTGGATGCCCCCCGCTGGCTGATTGACAGCTGGCTCTGCCTCTCTAGAGCTAGAGCCAGCTGTGCCCGCCCCCTGCCCCGTCCTTCCCTCCAATGAACACAGAGGGTACAGTCACCTCTCTCTGCAGGGTGAGGATCGGGAACTGAAGATCAGCAGTATGCAATCGCTCAGTTCTTGATCAATAGAGCCAACTGCCGACCTGTGACAACTTCAGTGTCCCCATGTCCGTACAGCACGCACGCCCCTGCACAGACCTGATCCCGGGAGGGACAGGTGCTACGTGTATTTGCAACGCCTGTAACCGCGTGCAGCCGCATACGTCCATAGGGAGGTACGGGCTGCTGCACGCAATTGCACCCTTAACGGGATTGGGTCTTTGCACGGGTGTGCTCACTGTATTGATGTGCATGCCGGTGTGAATGAGCCCTTAATATACTTGTAAACATTCTTATAAATATTATTATTTATTATTATATTATTATTTATTTTGTATTTGTTATTATTA
>NW_017306574.1:303247-322089 GCF_000935625.1 Nanorana parkeri
TTGTTATTATTAGATATTTTGTTTTTATTATAGTTATGATTTTTATTAATATTTATTCTTTTTGTATTATTTGTATTATTATTATATTACCAGGCATGTTGGTTGTATAGATGGAACCCCCAGGGGAGGTGGTCCAGGCAAGCTGATGCATCGATACTCTGAAGATAAACTGTCCACATCAGCGCAGTAAGGAGAGAGCGGTCACACCTGACGGGTTTGTCAAATTCTGTGTTTCCGGGCAATAAAAGCCGTATAACAATAACGAACATAAAGAGGTGATGGGACTGAACGGAGGGTAACAATCAGGTGCAATTTTGTGAAATGTGACTGAAAATTCAATGCACTGAGGAGCATTGCACTAAATATAGCTTGCTGCCATCTGATGGAAACAAAACAGCCGCAGCCCAACTTCTAGTGGAAAAACTGAGATAAGAGCGTCATCCTTCTGTGAGACAAGAAAACAAGTTGTGTGATAGATTGTAACCCCTTTGTTACCAGTGCAGGGATAGAGCACGGGGCGCACTGTGGGTACCCCCAGTCATCCAGAATCCCCAAAGTCTGGAGCAGAAGAAAGACAAGAACTATAAACTAAACAAAGTAATACAAAAAGATCAGATACCGGTGATGAGTTGTCAATTTACAAAATGAATTAAAAAAAGCTGCACCCTACTGCTGTATGTGAACCCGATCACTGAGGGTCCGTCACACCAGAATCGCGATGTGCGTTTTTTAAGCTCTGCCTCAACGCACAAGGCAATGTAAAACAGGAACAGCGCTGTGTCAATAGAACTTCATGAAATGTCATTTGTGACATTTCAATAAAGTTCTAATAAAAAGTGATCAGCGTTTCGGAGCAGAATCTGCAATCGCACACCAGCGGCTATTAAAAAAAAATTACATTTTTATTCCACCCCCCCCCCCCCAAAACTTTGTCTAGGGGGCTCAAACAAAGCAGATATACTCACGTGATCCTCGATCCTTCTGGGCTGCTGGACCAGTCCCCACAGCCACTTCTCTCCCGGGCTCCAGCGTTCTAAGGACCCGTGAGGTCATATCATATAATACAGGTCTATTGGATGTGGAGACGCAGTAGGACATACCACAGCCATTGTGAAGGGGGGAAAGGTGGGTACGGGACAAAGGATCAGGCGAGTGTATCTCCTTTATTTTCACCTGTAGACAAAACCTAGCACTTAACCCTTAACCTGTGTCGGGGGAGTCCCACTGCAAGGGGTTAATTTTTAGAAATCCTGGAGTTCTTCTTTAATCATTAAAATATATATAAACCCCACCAATGAATTTCTCTTATTTGCTACCTTTTTGGTCTGTTAAATACACCACTGAAAGTATTTCGTTATATTCGATGAGTTAAAAAAATACCTGTTCAAAAAATGCAAACAGAGGATGAAGCCTTGTTTAAATGTAATTTTCACTCCCCATCTTATCAATCTAAAGGTGCCAAACTGAGTACAATATATACTGCTGCTGGGCACTTATGGCTATCGGTATTAAAGAAATAAGCGTCCCTTCTCCTTCCTCTTATCGAGCTCGCTCAGCTGCTAAATAGGCGCAAAATGTCTAAACAGTGACCTTGGCAGGCGCCTAATCCAAATTAAAGAGAAAAAAAAAAAGTGTGCTGGAGACCCGGTGTTACCGTATGTCATAAGAATAGAAGGCTCGCTCAAAGATTTAATACATTGTCTTTTTTTATTAGGCCACAAACGGAAGCAAACCCAAGAAAGACGAGAATGGCAAGCCGAGCCTACAACGTGACTTCATAGGAATAGAAACAAAATGTTCAGACCTCCGGTACCGGTGCCACTCAAAACTCTCTCCACACGTGTATGAAACATTGTTCCAATTTTATTGTACTTCATAAATTACCCAAAATATGACAAACACGACATAACCCCCTTCCTAAAAACATTAAGGGGGTTATTCACTTAGTTGCCGAAGGCAGCCGAGTGAATAACTGAGCCGAAGTAAAGTGAGCCGAATGCTGTTCGGCTATTCACTTCAGCCGTACGTTGGCTGCCTTCGGCTGCATAGCATGTTTGGCTGAGCCGAAGTGCATAAGGAGTTCGACTCAGCCGATCCAACAGTCGATCAGCTGAGCCGAAGCTCCGACAGTTCACCCGCTGCCGTTCACCCCTATTCGCAGTAAGTGAATAACCGAGGCATTCTGCTCGGTACCTCTGAGGTAGCGAGCAGAATAGAAAACAAGTGAAATGAGTGAAAAATTATTTACAAAATGTAAAAAAAATAGAGAAAAATATATATATATTCAATAAAAATGGCGCACGCCGAACCCAATCACACGCGACAAACTCCCGCCGCATAATAAAGCATCTGACAGGTGGCGGCAAAATAAAAACAATTGGGCGGAGCTGGCGGTGACATCAACTGTTTGCTATTGGCCAGCATCTGCCAGAGTCTTCTAGCAGGTCCCGGGCAAAAAAAAACCAACTGGGCGAAGCCGGCTGTGACGTCACGGCCGGCTCCGCCCAGTTCTTGTTGTTTAATGATGGATCAGCATCCCCAGGTCATTTGGGGACGCTGATCTGTCATGACAACTGAGCGGAGAAACCGTGAGATCACGGCTGGCTCCGCCCAGCTGTCATTTGCATGGACAACGGTCGGCCCTTTGGCTGTCACTACGGCTCAGCCGAGCCGAAGCATATGCGTTCGGCTCAGCTCGGCTGCCTGTGGCTGCTGTACGGGATATTGTGAATAGCCCGTACAGCAGCCCTTCGGGGTTGGTGTGAACCGAAGGGCAGAGGCAGCCGAAGAGAGCCGAAGGATCACCCTAAGCTATGGCTGGACCCTTCGGCTCTTTAGTGTGCCTGTGGAGTCGCTATGTACCATCCAATGATTACTGATATACATCCCGGTGCCACTTATTAGATCTCTATGAATATAATTTGTTTGTAAACAGGGAAGACTTGGAGTCCTATTGGAAAAGGTGAAACGACTGATGTGTCTGATGCCAATGTGGATTGTAGAGCCTATTGTAGAGTTGTAAATCCAGGACACAGTCCATGAACTCTTGTGGGCAGAGTGTGCATGTGACTCAGAGATAGCTCTGTATAGATGACTCTGTATAACATATATCAGTGCCCTTCAATGCTATGGTGTCCACCACATATGTGGATGAAAAGTCCAGTGCTGTAGGAAATTCCTGAATTCAGTTGTAAGCAACACATGCGGACCAACATGCATATATGGATCATAATTAGCAGACCAACATACATATATGGATCATATATAGACTTGCAGTGAGTCCTTAATGCTGTTATCAATGGGGCGCAGTCCCTTCTATACACTAACATATGCATGTATCTCAAGATGGGATCCGTTGGACCAATCCCACTGTGTAATGACATCACCTTGTCACATGTATTCAAACTGGTGATTCCCAGTATGTGACACATCCTGAGGGGCTGGGGTTCCCTGCTGTCCTAGTGTGCATCCAATAATTCAAGGCACAATAAGGCGCAGTCCCTTCTATACATTATATTCCCAGAGATCTCATTAGTGGCACCGGGATATACATCAGTAATCATTGGATGGTACATAGCGGCTCCACAGGCATGCCGGGGATATATTTAATAGGAAGGGGGGTTTATGTCGTGTTTGTCATATTTTGGTTTATTTACGAAGTACAATAAAGTTGTGACAATGTTTCATATACGTGTGGAGAGAATTTTGTGGGTTTGAGTAGCACCGGTACCGGAGGTCTGAACATTTTGTTTCTATTCATACTGCTAAGCAGTGGACCATTCATCTTTAGACTCTCAGGTGTGTCTATATTTGGACAATACTAATGACACCCAGTAGGGTGAAGGTATTTGGTAGGGGACACAGTTGAGACCTCCTTGCCTGTTTACACAAAGTGACTTCATATATGGCTGTCACAAAACAGAGATGGCACCGGGCGGCATGCAGGGCAAGCATTCCCGCACTTGTAGTTGCCCCTCGCTTGCTCCCTTGCAGTTCCATTTGCCTCACCGGAGTGGAGTGACATAAAGCATGGGAGTCGTGTCCCTTTCTGGAATGAACGAATGAACAACCAGGAGAGAGAGAGAAAGTGAGAGAGATAGAAAGAGAGAGAGAGATAGAAAGAGAGAGAGAGATAGAAAGAGAGAGAGATAGAAAGAGAGAGAGATAGAAAGAGAGAGATAGAAAGAGAGAGAGAGAGAAAGTGAGAGAACAAGAGATAGAAAGAGATAGAAAGAGAGAGAGAGAGATGGAAAGAGAGAGAAATAGAAAGTGAGAGAACGAGAGATGGAAAGAGAGAGATAGAAAGAAAGAAAGGAAGAGCGAGAGATAGAAAGAGAGAGATAGAAAGAGAGAGAGATAGAAAGTGAGAGAACGAGAGATAGAAAGAGAGAGAGATAGAAAGTGAGAGAACGAGAGATAGAAAGAGAGAGAGAGAAAAAGAGAGAGAGAAAGAGAGGAAGAAAGAAAGAAAGGTATTACATGCAGGGGTGTTGGGTACGGCAGGTGTAGAGGCTTCTCCGCAGAGGTCAGACGTGTTCGGAGGCAGATTTGAGAGTCCCAATAGAAGAATCTCATGTCCTCAGCATTGGAGGTTTGTCTCTGCAGTACAGACAGATACAAAGGGCTCATTCACACGGACACAAATCTCGGTGTACGGGAACACACGGCTGTGTTTGCGCTGTGCCAGCGGCTGCGTTTTTAAACATGTAAACACAGGTACCGGCATAGTTTGTGGATGTTTTCTCTCCCTGGACTGTGCACATCCTAGAGACTTCTTATATGAATCCACTTTGGTTGTGTGCATGCTCCAGTAGAAAGGGAGCCGCACAGTTTATGTTGTGATCGTGGTGGAACGCGTTAGCATAATGTGTTGGCACTGCTACTTGTAGTGCACACAGAAAAGGGTGACAACGTCCCAGCTGAATCCAGTAAGCGTTGTCACCCTAGAGAAGGAAGTGCCTGTGGATACACCGTGTTTATTGGATCGCCAGGTATTTCATTGCATGCAAGATTTATAATGAAAGAATTCACATTTTTAATATTACAGGATCGTGTGCAACAATGTATTCCAAGTATGTAAACCCGGGAAAACAATGTATTCTGTTTAAACTCGAGAAAAAATATGATACATTGCAGCTGACCAGTCCTCAGATGTGGTGGCTGCATTTGTTTTCTTCCTTTAGACTTTCTCCTGATTATCCCACGAATAACACACTTCCTGTCCTGCACTCGCTCGGGTGACAACACTCGCTCACTGTGTCCATGGAAGATCAGCCAGAGACAGGAAGTGTGTTAGGATTACAAAACCCGTTCCCCTTCTCCTTTCCTCTATAACATAGGGGGAGGTGTTCTGAAGTTCACAGAAGTGAGCTCGGCAGGGCTGATAATATTGTTTGGAATTTCGGTGCAGCGTTGTCGGTTCAGTACAGGGAATTACGAGCTCGCTGGATTTCTGGCAGGATCAACAGCTATTGTTTTGGACTTATTGATTAAATATAACTGAACCTCTCCAATGAGATATGTAACAGACCAAAAGGGAGCAAATAAGAGACGTTTTCGTTGATCACTTTGATGGAGTTCAGCGTCTCGTGACTTAAAACGAGGTGACTCCCAGTGCCGCCGCGCTTTGTGCTTCTACTTGTGAGAACAGACAAACCACACAACACACAGCGCTGAGCGAGCCTGGCCTCCGCACACTGCCGCTCGAGGAGGAATGAAAGTAAAAGAGTCCACCATGTTTACTTCAAAACTGACTGACTCCCTAAACGGTTTCATTTTTAACCCCCTAGTGACCGGAGGATCTTTTTTTATTGCGTCATTCCTTCAAAATGTTGCCTTTTTGGAGGAATGAAGTTGAAGCTCATTAGTCTCAGAGAGTCTACTTGAGTCAAGATGGCGGCGCCCAGCAGCAGTCTCAGGGCTTTTGGATGTCTACACAAAGGAGTCTATCTAAGTGAAGATAGTGGCACGAAGCAGCAGTCTCAGGGCAGTGGCGTCACTAGGGGTTTGCGGCCCGCTCCGGGGTGACACCATTGGAGGGGTTGACACCAAAATTACTGACAGTTACTTTGGTGTAACCCCTGTCTGAAAAGTCGGGCACTCGGTTCGGGACCGAGAGCCCGACAGTTGCATGAGAGAGGAGGGGACCTGGCGGCATACCTTACCCCGCCGGGTGAACTCCTCTCTGATGTCTCCTCTCTGATGTCAAGGCTTTTGGATATCTACACAAAGGAGTCTACTTGAGTCAAGATGGTGGCGCCAAGCAACAGTCTCAAGGTTTTGGATGTCTAAACAAAGGAGTCTACTTGAGTCAAGATGGCGGTGCCCAGCAGCAGTCTCAGGGTTTTTTGGTGTCTACACAAAGGAGTCTACTTGAGTTAAGATGGTGGCACCAAGCAACAATCTTAGGGCTTTGGGATGTCTACACAAAGGAGTCTACTTGGGTCAAGATTAGGGTTGTCACCTTTTCTTCAAGCGAATCCCGAACACTGTAGCGACACGTGGACATTTTTTGGGGAGAATGAGTCATGGCTTGTTCATATGTAAATACTGCCACCCACTCATATGTAAATATCACAGTTGAGACTATTTCTAGTGGGGGGCCAGTAGACCCTATCTTGATTTTGGTTGTCCCTTTCTGCCTGACATCTTGTGTCCAGGTTTCTGCTGCTATGAAACCCGGACACAGCATTCAAAACCCGGACTGTCCGGGTGAATCCTGGACAGGTGGCAATCCTAGTCAAGATGGTGGCGCAAAACATCAGTCTCAGGGTTTTGGATGTCTACACAAAGGAGTCTACTTGACTCAAGAGGCGGCACCAAGCAGCAGTCTCAGGGTTTTTGGATGTCTACATAAAGAAGTCTACTTGAGTCAAGATGGTGGTGCCCAGCAGAAGTCTCAGGCTTTTGGATGTCTACACAAAGGAATCTACTTGAGTCAAGATGGTGGCGCCAAGCTGTAGTCTCAGACTTTTGGCTGTCTACACAAAGGAGTCTACTTGAGTCAAGATGGCGGCACCCAGCAGAAGTCTCAGGGCTTTTGGATGTCAATACAAAGGAGTTTACTTGAGTCAAGATGGTGTCACCAAGCAGAAGTCTCAGGGCTTTTGGATGTCTACACAAGGAAGACTTTTACATGTAAATAACATGCATAAAATACATCAAATGCTCATATATAAACAAATCTAAGGACTCCGCTGATAACGCCGGTGCTCATCACACGGGCAGACCCAGACCATACATTATTTATAGGTAATGGAGTCAATTGGTGGATTTGTCCTTGATGTGTGTAACAGACAGACGGTTTGGTGCTCCCTCTTCAATCCAGGGTCACCCCGACTCCCTAGGACAATGGGCGCATGAATGAAAAATGGTGGCACTGCATTAGAGATAATTCCCTACTATATCATTAAGTCTATTGGTGGATTGGCGCAGAATATACACATTAAGCCGGGCGCTCGCTGGGCGCTGAAAACGCAGCGTTTTGTATGACGCTGACACACTCCCGGAGTAGGCAGACACCTCCATGTCAAAGGGGCGCGAAGCCTTTTATTTTTATTACGATTAATATTTCATGAGGTTGCCAGACGAGGAAGGAGGAGGAGAAGGAGGAGGAGGAAGGTCACACACACGGCCATCGCAGAGGAGGAGCAAACGGGGGAAAAAACAGACGGCGGTTTATCTGGTCCGAATCAACATTTTAACTCCCTCGGAGCCAGCTGTCCCCTTCCTCTGCATTCAGTTTAGGTCTTCGATCAGATTTGGGTTCATTACTATGGACATATACTGAGCCAGACCCCACCCACCCCACAGGAGCCAATTGGATTTATTATTGGAGAACTATGGGGTTAGGGCTTTTCCCCATAGTTCTAATAAGGGTCATGGAAGGACACAAACTAGCGCCTCCCATCACCCTAAGCTCAGTATAGAGGGAGCTGCAGCTTGAGGTATACTGAGACGCCGCAGCCGGGACGGATCCCAACAATACTGTCTGGATCCACCCAGCTGCGTGAGTGACGGCTGGCTCTGCCTATCTAGAGGCAGAGCCAGCTGTACTCGCGCCCTCCCCCGTCCGTTCCGCCAGTCAGCGCTGGAGGATCAGAGCGGGGAGGGGGGGAATCCCTGCAGGGAGCCATGAGTGACAGTCACGGCTCTCTGCAGGGAGATGATCGAGAAGTGAGCGAGAAGTTCACTCACCTCCCAATCTATTGAGCCGACCTGTGACAGTTTCATTGTCACACGTCGGCTAGAACTATGAGGTGAGTGATTTTCACTCGCCTCATAGTTCTCCTTTAACATTTTAATGTAATTTCAAAAGCTGTTTGCAATCTACAGCTTTCATTAAAAAAATCCCCTGATGATCCCGCCCTGAAAGCCCTTGTTTAGGTAATTCCTGTTATAGGGTGACAACTGTGCTCCCAATTGTGCTCCTGCGTTGTCACTAGTGCCCCCTGGTGGAGACTGCAAGCAGTGGCGCTCACACATGGCACCATTGTCACAAGCAGGAAGCCAGCTTAGAGCAACGATGTGCAACTGGCATGAGTGCATGAAGACATGAAGTGGCTGCAAGAGGCTGGAGGAGATTAGCAGCACTGAGATGGGAGAAAGGATATAAAAATAAAAGCTGGGTGGCAAGCCGGGTGGTGCTGATTTCTGGGGGCGAAATTTGAACTGTGTATTTCCACTTTTGCAGTCAGACATGATGCATCCAGGTCCGTGCACCGGCTGTGTGTAGCCGCCAAAACTCAGAGGTGTGGAAGCAGTGTGTGAGGGCGCACAGCTCCTGCGTCTCCATAGAGTTACCCACAGCACCAGACACATCAACACCTGGCCCTTCACACTCTACAGAACAACACGCCCCGTGTGAATGTGGCCTTATCAGTGTAATTAAATTAGATTTTTCTGGTTGCAATATCACACTATGGCCACTAGATGGCACTAAAGGTAATAAGTATTTACTTACTATGCACTTTGCACCATCTAGTGGCCATAATGTGTAATTACTATCAGAACATTCAAATGTAATTACACTTGTAAAGGAAAAAAACGAAAGAACGTTCATTTGTGCAAATAATCACACAGAACGAACGTTCACAGATATTCACAGGGCGATCGGCCCTGTGAATTGTTTATAAATCAAACCCCTTACAGTCTATGGGTCATCCCAGACCCATAATCACTCGCTGAAAAAAATGTCTCTGTGTGACTTGCCTTGTAGATGATTTAACCTCAGCGATAGTAACGAGCAAAGACGCCGACTATACTTCCTGAGGCCTGGTTAGCTGCTGGAGGGAAAAACTACAAATCTGGTTATAAGACACATGTAATATTGCCAATTGAAGTCAACTTGTGAGGACAGAACTGTGGTAGACGCCATAGCTGATGTGATTATTGTTTCAGTTCCAGCACTCTCGTCCTAATAAGTCACTATTCTGGAGCCAGTGTGGGTGGTATGGAGAATGGGAGGTCATTTTTTGGAATGTGTTACTGGCAATGGACTAGGGTGGGTAGTGCCCCGAAGCCAGGGCCAGTCCACCCCGACATGATAGCTTAGTTATAGGTGGTGAGGTGACCTCTGGCTTCTGCTCCACCAGCAAAATCTCAGTGCCATCATTTCCCACCAGCTGGTAGTTTTTGGTTGCCCAATTGGGACCTTTGGCTGTAACTTATGATGATAAGTGTTAGCGAAACGCGTCAAAGGAAACAATTGTTACCAGTTCAGACCGGAGTCTGCTTTTATTTAAGTGGGAGAACACATTATAGCTCACCGATGAATTGAACCCACATCTATGTAGGACTCTATCCACCATGCTATGCCTGAGAAGTGACACGGCCAAGCATCCTATCCCAAGGAGCGGCCATATTAAGAGTTTAAATCACTCCCGCAGGCAGTAAAATCCTCGTTTTCCAATATCTGTCTATGTGGCCACGGGGACCCGGGATATGATTAGCCACTTGACATCTGTCACGTTGTAAAGCAGTCTCCACGTACGGCTCCCACGCCATTAAGAAGACGTATTGTTTATTACCGGCAGCAAAATAAGAACAATCCGGAACGAGACCAAAGCAGCCGAAATGTTCCCGCTTGACGTCGGGCGCGCTGTGCGTTTAAAGGGGCAGGAGACGCAATTGCATATACAGCGTATATATAGTGCATATAGAGCAGTCATCATAGGGGCTCATTCACACCAAGTGTATTGAGTTGCATTGATCTGCGCTGATCAATTGTTCTGCGTGTACCCTGGTCACCCCCTATAGGTGTGCATTGCGTAAGAATGCAACATGTCTACGCACGTCACCGCATGCTATTCATGTTCAGTAAAATGGGGATATTTGGCACGTTCGGTAAACTTAAAGGGTTATTAAATTCTCTGTTTTTTATGCATATATATGAGGCTAGCAAGCAGTAGTTATATGCAAAATCTGTTAAAAAAAAAAAAACCCTTTGAAAACAGGTTTAAACTTACCTGTGTCTTCCCCGTGCGCTTCCGTCCAAAAATCTGAAAAATCTCGGGCGGCCGCAAAGCATCTTGGGGCGGGCGCATGCGCAGTTTCGGCCAGGAGACGAGGAGAGACGCAAGGTAAGTCTATGGACGCGTGCACCCGCATGTAGACACCGTGGGACAGGAAGTGCCAGCAAGCACAGAGGAGTCGGCGCTGGACCGGAGACACGCCACAGCGCTGGAGAGACAGATGAAAAGGAAAGTAAGGAAGTAGATCGGATTAAGAGACATCATTTAAGGTAAGTGCTGACACTAACATTGGGGGGAGGGGAAAAAAAATAATACTTTAATGTCACTTAAAAACAAAAAAGGAAATAGAGCGATACATTGTAACATGACATTACACAGTCCTGTACAGTGCACACCAGCGTGCGCACGTTAAATGGTGCATAATACATGTAGGTCATTGTGAACAGACCCTTAGGCTAGGTTCACACCTAGGCGACTCCTGACCACGCGGCAATCCGCGTGCTTTTGTGCACGATGGCCGCGCGATCATGGTGTGAATTGTTCACGTTGTGGGTGCCATTATTTTCTAATGGCACCCCAGTTGCGCCGCATGTCACAAAAAAAAAGGTACATGTACCTTTTTTTTTAGCGATTGCACTAGCACACGATCGCGCGGCCCCCGGGACGTGCGTCCTGGGTGTTGTGCAGTGTAGTGCAGGTGTGAACCTAGACTGAAAGGTTAAGCTAAGACCTCCAAGAAGATAAAGAAAACATCATTTCTTCCAGTTTTCTGTTTATTAAAAACAATGAACTTCAGGGAAGTAGTTTAATTTTTTCCCCCACCTGGATATGTCCAATCCTCTCTCTGGGTTAATGGGGGGTATGATGGGGTGGGGGGTGACATGTACTTGGCACTGAAAGCTGCCCATTGTTCCTATCTCAGAAAGCAGGTAGGTATTCCAAGCTGCAGCAAATATGTACATCAGATAAAGGGATCCCATCCTTCATCTTGGACCGCGATTACAGGGAGAGGCGCAGCCGCCGTTATATATTTCCTTTATGGCCTTTGTGTATATTTAAAGGGCTGGCAGACAACACTCTGCTCTCTGCCTCTCCGGGGGTCTGCGGGGACCGGCGGTTCACGTCAATAATATATACGGTGAATGTATTTAATGAATGGCATGCAGCAATAATTTGGGAGTCGCTCCTGGGTATGGACAAGCAATATCCCTCTGCACAGAGCGTCGGCCTCCTCCACCGCACGTGGCGACTTGACATGTCACTGTAATGGGATGTGGGGAATATATTATATCTCTGTGATCGCACAAATACGTCTCGTGTGGAGGCGCCGTATTGTTACCATTAAACATTAATGCCGACACACAAAAGACGAGGCGGCGTGAAAGTAAAGCATAAGAGCCGATCCACAGTCATTGGGTGAAAAGAGAAGTGGACGCGCCTCTCGTCAGTAACCCCGCACGGTGATAATAAGATTGAGATCGAAGACGTTGCAGGAGGAGTTCAAGAATTTAAATGCAATTAGGGTTTTAAAATGATTTTTTGATATTCTGCCATTAACCTAAATTGAGACGAGTTCTCTAGGGGGAGGAAAAAGGGGGTACTAAGAGACAGTGTGAGGCGCATTATCCTGCTGGAAGAGGCCACTGCCATTAGGGAATACCATTTCCATGAAGGGGTGTACTTGGTCAGTAGCAATGTTTAGGTAGACAGGGCCGGATTAAGAGCATCACTGGGGGTCCCCGTTTCGAATCAGGTCACTATCTGCAAGGAGTTTGCATGTTCTCCCTGTGCCTGCGTGGGTTTCCTCCCACACTCCAAAAAGACATGCTGCTAGGTTAATTGGCTCCTCTCTAAGTTGGCCCTGTATGTATGTGATATGGGGACCTTAGATTGTAAGCTCCTTGACGGCGGGGACTAATGCGATTGTGCAACTATGTAAAGTGCTGCGTACATTGTCTGCGCTCTATAAATACCTGAAATAAATAAATAAATCACGGGCCTGGTGCTGAGGATTTTGGGGGGCCTTTTTATTGAAATGGAAACGGTCACGGGGCCCCCTTCCTCCTGTCCGGGCTGTTATTTGTAGTCTCTCAACAGCTTGGAGTCAGTGGTGGAGCACCAGGGCCCGGTTGCAGCTGCGACACTGGTAGATCTGCCACTGACTCCCAAGCTGTAGAGACACTAGAAATCTTAGCAATACATTATACAGGAATGCAGAATACCGCCAACTATAGAGGACTACAAATCCCAGTAATGCATTATACAGCAATGCAGAATATCATCAGCTATAGAGGACTAAACATCCCAGCAGTACATTGTAAAGCACTGTAGAATAATACCATCAGCTATAGAGGACTACAAATCTCATCAATACATTGTAAAGCACTGCAGAACAATAATATCAGCTATATAGGATGTCTCCAGAGTCTCAGGAGAGCTGTGCGGGGTTTAGGGGGGGCTGCAGGCTCTCAGGAAGCTGTTCAGGTTCTTAGATGGCCATTGCACGCTCTCAGGCAGTCAGTCCGGGCTCAGGCGGTCAGGTTTCGCAGCAGAATATTGCCCAAAGCACTACACTGCCTCGGCCAGCTTGCCTTCTTTCCATAGTGCATCCTGGTGCCATCTCTTCCCCAGGTATGTAATACAGACACACCCGGCCATCCACATGATGTAAAAGAAAATGTAATTCATCAAACTGATGCTCACGTAGCCATTGTAGGCATTTTTGGCAGTGGACACGGGTCATCATGGGCTCCCTGACCGGTCTGCGGCTACGCAGCCCCATACACAACAAAACTGAGATGCTCTGTATGTTCAGACACCTTTCTATCAGAACCAGCATTAGCTTTTCCGGCAATTTGACCTACAGTTTCTCTTCTATTGGATCGGACTACACGGGTCAGCCCTTCCTCCCCACGTCTATCCATGAGCCTTGGCTGCCCATGACCCTGTCACCGGTTCACCGGTTTTCCCTCCTTGCACCACTTTTGGTCGGTCCTGACCACTGCAGACCCGGAACATCCCACAAGAGCTGCAGTTTTGCAGTAGGTCTGACCCGGTCATCTAGACATCACAATTTGGCCCTTGTCAAGGTCACCCAAATCCTTACACTTGGCCATTTTTTCTGCTTCCAACACAACAACTTCAGGGATAAAATGTTCACTGGCATATATATACACTGAGTGGCCAGATTATTATGACCACCTGACGTTTGTAGGTAAATTAGCTATAATTTGGCGCTGAAGTTGCTAGAGGGCCAGACCATTATAAATAGGGAAGCAGGTTGTTTACCACGACAGTAGAAGTGATTTTTTTCTGAAGATACGGGGAGACAACGCAATTTAACAGCCTTTGAACGCGGGATAATTGTTGGCGCTCGGAGCCATGGAGCGAGTATCAGCAAAACAGCAGAATTAGTTACATGTTCAAGAGGGGCTCATTGTTAAAGTGTTTAGACCAGACTGTCAGCTGAAAATCTGGGTCTGAACGTGCGAATTGTGGCCGTCAGCGACTAGTCCAAAGTAGATGATAAAACAGTTTTTTTGAATGGAAAGGGTTAACCCACCTGCTGGGAGTGTTTAGAGAACACAGGAAGTCAGCCTGAGGTGGTCTGTGAGGTGTGTTTGAAGTTGGATATATGGCTGTGCTAAGCTGTGGACTGCTGACTACTGAGACAATGTTGCTGGGTGTCTGGGCCTGTATTGCAACCTCCTGGACCCGGCTGGGACTCTAATCCTGGTGGGGGACAAACTTACTAAGGTGGCGAACCATTGATTTACTTGTACTGCCGAGAAGTACTATTTGTCGTTTTGCTGAAGAAAAGCTGTTTTGATTTAACTGTTTTGACAAAATAAAGACTGAGAGTGCAGCCTATCCATTCACTAGAGACCGGTGACATCACTGAGAATGCAGCCTAGATCAGAGGCTGCATGCGATGGCGGTTTGCGATGTGTCAGTACCGTGCATTGCGCAATTATAGTAATTTGTAACACTTCACGTTGTAACCCTTTCTGGGTCTAAAGTGGCCACAAAATGATAGAAAAAAATTAAAAAACCTTCAATACATAAAAATAACAGGGTCCTCCCGGGTCTAACTGCCACCTGCAGCAACTGCCAATTAAATCTCCATTTGCTTATTATTGGGTCTCCCATGTGACAACCTCACTTTTAACCCTTTCTTCTCACCATCAATAACCAAAATATAAAGGAGGTGACCACAAGTAGCAGTTAGTGACAGTCAGCTCACCTCAGTACTAGAACTCAGAGTATAATGTGACTAATGCTAACTATATCAGGGGTAGGCAACCTCAGCCATTCAGCTGTTGTGGAACTACAAGTCCCAAGACTGACACTCACAGGCATGATTCCCAGTGGCAGATGCATGATGGGATTTGTGGCTTAGGACAGCTGGAGTGCTGAGGTTGCCTATCCCTGAGCTATACCATGACCTGGATGAATGAGAACCTTTACAGACCCAATGCCCACAACATTCCTGCAGTATAGGTGTCTGCAGAGGAGGAAATCTCAGAGTTCTTAAAATCTGCTGCCTGATGTGTATTCTTCCTTGAAGCTTGGTGAGCTTTGTGTATTTCTTCCAGATCTGTGCAGAAATCCAGTGTGAGACTTCCTGTTATAAAGACCGCTCACTGCTGTTCTCTCTCCTTGTGCAGGGTGACTGGTCTGGTCTCCGCCCCCTTCCTGTAATAAAGACCGCTTATTGCTGCTCTCTCTCCTTGTGCAGGGTGACTGCTCTTGTCTCCGCCCCCTCCTGGTATAAAGACCGGTCACTGCTGTTCTCTCTCCTTGTGCAGGGTGACTGGTTTTGTCTCCGCCCCCTCCTGTAATAAAGGCAGTTCACTGCACTGTTGCTCTCTCTCTCTTTGTGCAGGGTGACTGGTCTTGTCTCCGCCCCCTCCTGTAATAAAGACCGGCCACTGCTGCTCTCTCTCCTTGTGCCGGGTGACTGGTCTTGTCTCCACCCCCTCCTGTAATAAAGACCGCTCATTGCTTCTCCCTCTCTTGGTGCCGGGTGACTGGTTTGGTCTCCACCCCCTTCCTGTAATAAAAAACGCTCATTGCTTCTCCCTCTCTTGGTGCTGGGTGACTGGTCTTGTCTCCGCCTCCTCCTGTAATAAAGACCGGTCACTGCTGCTCTCTCTCTCCGTGTGCAGGGTGATTGGTCTTGTCTCCGCCCCCTCCTGTAATAAAGACCGTTTACTGCTGTTCTCTCTCTTTGTGCAATGTGACTGGTCTGGTCTCCGCCCCCTCCTGTAGTTTTCTGCAGGCAGCCTGTAATGGGCAGGGCCGGCTGGGCCCCTCCCACAGCTCTGCTCTCAGCGCAGGTTATGTACTATCTGGATTTGCATAGGTGAACATAAAGTGGCCTTATATCTTTTTTTGGGGAAACATGTTTAAATTAAAGTCTTCTGCCCGGAGTTTCATGTGTTGAAGAAGAAGCTTCGGCACAATATAAACAATAGGTGGATCATCTTTCCTGCAGCAATTCCCAGCAGCGGTCTGGAACAAGCAGCAGCCTCTGGTAGGTACCCTGATCCCCGTCCCCCGATCTTTGCCATTGCTGTACAGTACCGGACCTTTTATTTCCATTACGGCCGCTGGTTAAATGTGTTGATCACAGAGACAGCGGGCGAGGAGCCATTTAAATTGTTGGGTGTAAGAGCTGACGGCGTGAAGATGTGTAAATACGGCCCGAGAGTGTTTTGTAGGGAATGTGTCCCTGTTATTAAAGCAATCCGCCACTCTCTGTGCATTATCGTGCTGAAAGCCCCTAAAATGTGTTGTGGAGAGTGCTCGGAGGTCTCTCATTTCTGCTGCAATTACAGTAAAGTGACCGCAGAGCCGACGGAGAAGAAGAAGAAAGATAAGAGATGTATGATGGAGATTGAGAGTGAATTTATAAATCAGAGCACGCCACCCTTCCCTGCAACACCAACAGTCACGTCACCTGATGTACACTACAGCGGACTACTCATCACATAGATTTCTTATGTTAAGTGCTGCATGCTAAGTGGAACACTTCCAGGTATGTATCGTATCACCTCTCACAGAGATCACCGTGTTCCCCCTGACACTGCCTTCATCTGCTCTTCTCTCTAAAAGGATGGCGCCATCTTTTTCAGGCATCACCCAGGCCCATCATCTGCTTCCTGGACTGAGATGCTGGCTCAAAGACATAGGCGGAACTATCGCACAGGGGGGCCCGGCCAGGACAAAAAACAAAGTGGTCCTCCTGATGCTGAGTGGCATAGAGATCACCGTGCTCCCCCTGACACTGCCTTCATCTGCTCTTCTCTCTCAAAGGATGGCGCCATCTTTTTCAGGCATCACCCAGGGCCATCATCTGCTTCCTGGACTGAGATGCTGGCTCAAAGACATAGGCGGAACTATCGCACAGGGGGGCCCGGCCAGGACAAAAAACAAAGTGGTCCCCCTGATGCCGTGTGGACTCCTGGGTCACTAAGGCATCTCAGGCTGCTGGCTGTCACTGGCAGCTGTCAGGAGGAAAGCGCCGCTGTCTCTGTGGTAAAAAAGATGCTGGCTCAAAGACATAGGCGGAACTATCGCACAGGGGGGCCCGGCCAGGACAAAAAACAAAGTGGTCCCCCTGATGCCGTGTGGACTCCTGGGTCACTAAGGCATCTCAGGCTGCTGGCTGTCACTGGCGGCTGTCAGGAGGAACGCGCCGCTGTCTCTGTGGTAAAAAAGGGCGGTTGAGTTGCGTTTTTACCGTTCCCCAACTGGCCACCCAAAACCTAACATGGCGGCCGATCAAATATGCACATACAGTATGCCGCGGCTGTGAGGTTTTGCCTCGCAGCCCCGGCATGTTTTAAACACCAAGTCCCTGCATTTGGCAAGCGGCACCAATGGCCAAAGGTGACATGCTGTATAAAATTTGCAGACAATGGGCTTGGCACGCGGTTGCGGCGCCCTATTTCAAAATGAAGGCATTCGCCTCCTGAATGACTGTACACACCACAGATCATTTTTCAGAGGGCGGTCAATGTCCGACGCACGTGTATACGAGACCTTGCCTCTTGAAAACTAAAATATCATCAAAAGTTGGACATCCATAAATAGCGATATTTCTTTGCAGAATCGGCAACGTTGAGACTCGTATCTGCCAATGTTAGCGGAAATTTTTTGTAGAATAAATGTATAAATAAGAAATTCATTTTAGAACAATTTGTGTTTTGTTTGACTGATGTGAGAATGTGACAGCGGCGGATGACATCATTTTCCATTGCAGGGATTTCACTAACGTCTGTTCGTGTCTCCTCGGCCGCCTGTTATGTTGACACGAAAGTGGTGAGTCAGGGATGGAACAGAGCAGTCAGCAGATGAAGCAGATGTATTGCCTGAGCTCAGCACTGAGGATGGAACATGTAACGGTCAGGCGGCGGATTCTAGGAACCCGTCAATGTCACAATGAAGAGCCTTGACCTTGACAGTAAACTGTGTCACTAGCCAAAGAATGGGCAAATTATCCACTAATCTCAGCCAGCTCGGTCTCTCGGCCTGACCCAAAGTGTGTGTTTTTTTAATTTAATTTTAATTTTTAAGATTCATTTAGTTTATTTATTTTATTTATTATTAAAGCCACATTCCAGATAAAGCTAAAGCAGCAGAAACAATTACCCTTGCTTTGGGTCCTCCCCGCATCGCTCATAAGTCTAGGGGTAGGCTGTGGCAGGCTTCCTCCACTGGTCCCCCGAAGTCCCTTCAATTTGGTGCTCTGGCTGGAGGTCGCACTGTCGACCAATAGTCCTGCACTGTGCGTGAAGGACGCAAGTGTTCCCCCACAATCCGGAGCGTCAGAGACAAGAGAGGGACAAAGTCTGCCAGAACGAGGCATGGGGTATCACTCCATACTCCTCTACCGGTAGCCTTAACAGCTATTCAACCCTTGGGAGCAATGCAAGTCCAGATGAAGTTCAGCTTTAAATCCCATATTTGGGCAAACCACAAAACTGCCCTTGCAGTGGGGCTGCCTCTGTCCTGAAAGGGTTAAGTGCACATTTATGCCTAGGGGATAGGAAAAAGCTATTACCTGATCCCCGCCATGCCAGCTTCTTCTGCTAGACCGGCTCCCTCAGCCTCTTCTCTCCTAGGCTCTGGCCCCCGCAGCCTCTTCTTTCCTAGGCTCTGGCCCCCACAGCCTTTTCTCTCTCCTGGGTCCTAGGGGATAGGAAAAAGCTATAACCTGATCCCCGTCATGCCAGCTTCTTCTGCTAGACCGGCTCCCTCAGCCTCTTCTCTCCTAGGCTCTGGTCCCTGCAGCCTCTTCTCTCCTAGGCTCTGGCCCCCTCAGCCTCTTCTTTCCTACGCTCTGGCCGCCCCCGCCTCTTCTTT
>NW_017306574.1:322773-332423 GCF_000935625.1 Nanorana parkeri
CGCGGCTCCGGCCCCCTCAGCCTCTTCTTTCCTAGGCTCTGGCCCACGCAGCCTCTTCTTTCCTAGGCTCTGGCCCCCGCAGCTTCTTCTCTCCTAGGCTCTGCCCCGCCCCGCAGCTTCTTCTTTCCTAGGCTCTGGTCCCCTCAGCCTCTTCTTTCCTAGGCTCTGGCCCCCTCAGCCTCTTCTTTCCTAGGCTCTGGCCCACGCAGCCTCTTCTTTCCTAGGCTCTGGCCCCCTCAGCCTCTTCTTTCCTAGGCTCTGGCCCCCACAGCCTTTTCTCTCTCCTGGGTTGCTGGGCTCTGGTATGAGGACCCCTGACGTCGTCACACCTAATGCAGGTTCCATAGACTTTCATTAAACATGAGGATGCAGAGGGACATTCTATAGCTGAAGTGGAGAGAGGAGAACACTGACCACCAAGGAGAGCAGGGATCAGGTAAGTAAAAGTGCTATACTCTGGTCCCCTAGACATAAAAAAGCATGTAACCCTTGTGGCTCGGGGGTAACCCCACTGCGAGAGTAGTGTTTTGCCTGGAGAGCAGCTCTAAGCCATGAAATATACATACAGGGGGACCCTTTTTAATGTTAAGGTCTAAGCACTGATGCAGGGCGCATCCAAATAGAAATCTAAATCATAAAACATAAAGCGTGAGTCCCAACATTTTCATATTAAAGTAGAACTCTGTAGAAGCCTGACAGTGTGCGTCCAAGTGAGCACACCAGGACCCGCACACATGTTCAGGTTCGGGTGCGCGTGTAATTGCGTGCAGAAATGTGTGTATCTTGCAGCACTCCTTACCGGATTGTTGTAGATTGCAAATGGGTGCTAGCAGTGACCACGGGGGCGCCATGAAAAACTCTGAAGTAGAAAAGAATGTCACCAGCACACCAGGCTTTAGTATTCAGCAATTGTCCATTTTAATGACCACCAATGTCATTCAATAGCGAGTACTTTCGGGGCCTCGCAGGGTCCCCGTCATCAGGCTCAGAATGATTCCATGTCAATCATTCATTTAATCTTTCTGAGCCTGATGACGGGGACCCTGCGAGGCCCCAAAAGTACTCGCTATCGAATGACATTGGTGTAATTGCGCGCAGACGCGTGCTCCCATAGGGAAGAACAGACTGCTGTGCGCACATGCATCACCTGTCCCTTCCGGGATCGGGTTTTTTTATGGGCGTGCACTAGGGTTGCCACCTGTCCAGGATTCACCCGGACAGTCCGGGTTTTGAATGCTGTGTCCAGGTTTCATGGCGCCTGAAACCCGGACACAAGATGTCAGGCAGACAGGGGCAACCAAAATTAAGATAGGGGCTACTGGCCTCCTACTGAAAATAGTCTCAACTGTGATATATACATATGAATGTGTGGTTCCATTTACATATGAATAAGCCATGGCTCATTCTCCCCAAAAAATGTCAGCGTGTCGCTAGAGTGTGCGGGTTTCACTTGAAGAAAACGTGGCAACCCTAGCGTGCACGCTGTAGGGACGTCTACATCCCTCTGAATGAGTCCCTATGAACAATATTATTGGTGTCATTCTCACACTGGGTGCAGGCTGTGATATCTGCCTGCATTGTATGGAGAAGCACAGGGACCCAGTGATGACGTCATTGAGTATAAAATATGGTATGTCATGTAAAGATCTAAAAACGTCATCAGCATGATGATTGGGGGAGGGGGGAACCGGCTTCCAATGGTCCATTACTACATCAGTCATTTATGCTTACTTTATATTTTGACTCTAAGTATTATTTTTTATCTTCCTCCTCCAATCTATCGCCCCTTATAAAGCAATTAATTTAATACGGAATCAGACATGAAAGTTTAATGCTCAGGCCCAGCATCTCGGTCCGAGCAGATCATCTCCTGGACCACTGATGTGCTAAAATATTAGATCCAATCCACACGGGGCGAGGTGTTAAAGGGAAATAAATGCTTGTTTATTGCTTTGCTATTATAAGACGTGATCTGCAGTGCATTGTGGGAGGAAAACGGCTGAGGAGGCATAAATTAGGCCAAGCCAAGAAATGGCTTTTAAAATACTGCAGATGGCAGAGTCCTGTGTGTCAGCAGTGTATTAATATTACATTTTTCTGCTGGAGCAAGACAAGATACAAGCTGGACAGTTTCAAGTCAGCAGCCTCATACAGCAGGAGGTACGATATGCGCCCATCAAGTCTTATTACTACTTCCTATTGATGGGGCGTTGAAATTAATCTGGAAAGCATTTAGGTCCAGGAAATAAAAACGTACAAGGATATCGAGTAAAAATGTAAAGCAAGCTGGAGGAACGGTGCAGCATTATAGGTGAGAGGGACCCGATGGCATGGGTCATGTGATCTCTCATCAACTGCTGCATAATGCTTATTGGCCTAGAAGTGGTCACATGATCATGAAGATTCACATGAGATCAAACTCACTTGAGAGAAAAATCATTTCTCTTTGCTTTTCCTTTTCTGTTCTATTGTTTCCTGTCATTTCCTTGCCAGAATTTTTTTCTTTTGCTTTCCCAACCTTGTGCTTCCTTTATTGTCTTTTACATTCCCTTCCTTTCCTTTGTTCCCTTCCTTTCTTGTCTACTTCCTTACTTTCACTTGCTATCTTGTCCTTTGCCTTCCTTTAATGACCATTTCTTTCCTGACCATCCTCTCTTCTCCTTCCCTTTCCTCTCCTCTCCCTTACTTTCTCTTGCTTTCCTGTCACTCCCCTTTTCTTATTGATCCATTCTTCCCTGACCTTACTTTCCTGTCCTTTCTCTTACTTTTCTTTTTTTCCATGTCTTCCTGTTCTTTCTCCTCATTGCTTGTCCTTTCCTATCATTCTCCTCTCCTCTATTCCCCCATTACTTTGTCTTGCTTTCCTGTCCCTCGCCTTCCTTTATTTACCCATTCTTGCCTTTCCACTCATCCCCCTTACTATCTCTTGCTTTCTTATCCCTTGCCTTCCTTTTTTTCCTGACCTTCCGTTCCTCTCCTTCCTTACATTTTCATGCTTTCTTGTCCTTCCCCTTTATTGCCCCTTTCATTCCTGCCCTTCCTTTCCTTTTTCCCCCCAATATTTCTTGTTATTTCCTCTCATTTCTTGTCCTTTCCCTCCCGCTCACCTCCTTTGCTTTGCCTTCCTTTCCTGTAATTCTTCCTTCCTTCTTTTCTTTCCTTTCCTTCATTTCTTTTGCTGTCCTTCTTTTCCGACCTTTCCTGTCCATTCTTGTTGTTTTCCTTTTATTTTCTTCCTCCTTTCTTCCTTTCTTTACTGTCTTTCCAACCTTTCTACTATCCAGTCTTCCACCATACTTTTTTCCAGTGTTCCTCCTTTCCTCCCTTCTTCCTTCATATCTTCCTACCGCCATCCTCACTTTCTACCAGTCTTCCTCCTCCCTTCCTTCATATCTTCCTACCTCCATCCTCACTTTTTACCAGTCTTCCTCCTTTCCTCCTCCCTTCCCTCTATTTTTCCTCCTTACTGTCTGCCACTTTCTCCTTTCCTCTTTACTTCCTTTTAGTCTTCCGACCTTCATATTCCCTTCCAGTCTCCCTCTTTCCCTACTTCCTTAGTCTTCCTCTCCCTCTCCATCCTTCCTTCCAGTCTTCCTCCCTCCCTACGTCCTCCCTTCCTCTCTCCCCCGTGTACTTCCTTCCATCCTTCCTCGTTATACTCTCTAAGGTTCTCTCTTCCTCTTTATTTATCTACCTTGATATATTTCTTCCAGTGGATGGAAAGCTGATTCCCAGCAGCACAAGGCACGTCTATGACAGACACTCCGTCACATGGAAAACTCGATCTTGCCGTCTGACCCGCCGGACACTTAGTTTAATGAATCCGGGGAGGAAGGATATATTCTAAAGTGGTCTTCCCCTTAATTCTGTAAAGGACAAGGTCGGCAGCGTGACTGAATGCAGAAGCTGGCGCATTGTTCTGGGCTCGATCTTTGACCCCCCGACAAACGTGCTCGGTATGCAGAGACGCCGAGACACCAGCTGCGACCTCCACCGTCCCTGCAAGGGGGCTTGTGTCCTCCAGAAACCTCCGGCAACACGCCTCCTCATTGGTATTCATTGGAGCCTTCTGCTACGGCGGGCCCATGTATATAATTACCTAGTGCACCTGCCTGTGTATGTGTGTCAGCAGTGAGACCACAACAAGGGTTCCAGTTCAGGGTCCAGTCACTGGTTGTCAGGAGTTGGGCGGGACGCCGGCCAGAACGTCCCAGGTTGCTTAGAGCTGAATGGAGAGATGAGATGCTCTGGCCGGAGAGGAAGCTGCAAACATATCTCAGCAGAGAGGCCATGCCACTCTGCCTGCCGCCCAAATTAAAAAAGGTAAACAAGCCTGTGGGGAAGAAGAACCCCAAGAATTAGGTAAATGGGGGGGCGATCTGACCATGTTTCAAGTTACGCTCTCAAAATGCAGGTGTCCTTAAAATAATCCCTGGTGATCCAGCCACAGAGGTCCTTGTTCAGACACCTCCTGTTATGGGGTGACAACTGTCTCCCAATTACACCTCTGCGTTGTCAGCTTGTCAGTTGCGACCCCCGGAGGAGACTACAACATTTCCCAGCCATGGTCCACCATTGACACTCAGGGAACTGAGCCAGAGATGGGCAGTAGATATGTAGACAGGAAGTGGCTAAAAGGGGATGGAGATCAGCAGTGCCGAAATACAAAAAGGATGAAAAGAGTTGGGGTTTACATCTACTTTAAAGAGTAAATTTCTTTTTGCGTATATACAGACATATCAATGAAAAAATAAAAGTTAAATAATTAAAAAAAATAAAATATAAAGAAAATAAATGGTAAAGAAGAATAAAATAAATGTTACAAAAAAATGAAAACAAATGTTAAATAAAAATAAATGTTAAAGAAAACTAAAAATGAGTGGTAAAGAAAATAAATAAATGTTAATAAAATAAATTTTAAAGAAAACGAAAAATAAGTGCTAAAGTAAAATAAAATAAATGTTAAAGAAAAATGTTAATAAGTGTTAAAGAAAAATAAAATTAAACATTAAAGGAAAATTAAAAAAATTATTAAAGCTAAATTAAAATAAATACTAAAGAAAAAAAAAATATTAAAGAAAAATTCAAATAAATGTAAAAAATGTTAAAAAAACATAAATTAAAGAAAAATAAAATGTTAAAAAAATAAAAATAAATGTTAAATAAAAATACATGTGAAAGAAAAATGAAAATAAATGTTACAGATACATTGTATCTTCAATCTGGGGAATGTGAGTCGGCCGTTTTTCAGGCTCTTTCGCAGCTGTTGAAATCCCCTTTGAAGAGCCGTCACAAGTAGGACACAACAAGTTGTGTGTTTGCTATGAAGGTCTCACTGTGTCAGCATTGCCAGGAACACCTCGCAGCATTTCCACCAGGCTGGCGGAAAATAAATATGACACAAACAGCAGCAGGCTGACTGCGCCATGAGCGCGCCGCTCGCCTCTCTAGACAATGCAAAGAAAACTTTGACTTTTTACAATCACTTAAAGGAGAACTATGAGTGGAGTGCTTTTCACTCACCTCATAGTTCTAGCCGACCTGTGACAATGAGACTGTCACAGGTCGGCTCAGTAGATCGGGAAGTGAGCGTACACATACCGGCATTCGCTCACCTCTCGATCCTGTCACAGCTCTCTGCTGGATTCCCCCCTCCGTTCCTCCAGCGCTGACTGGCGGAACGGACGGGGGAGGGGGCGGGTACAACTGGCTCTGCCTCTAGATAGGCAGAGCCAGCTGTCACTCACGCAGCTGGGCGGATCCAGACATAATTGTCGGGATCCGCTTCAGCTGCGGCGTCTCAGTGTACATAGTTCTCCTTTAATGCTTAGCCCCCCTCCCCCCCATATCATATACATTCTAACAGTGGAGCGCCTATAGAATAATTCACAATATTATTGCTTTTGTACATCCCGTGACTCCTGTGCAAATTATGATCACATCAGTCACAAATATAATAAAATATAAAAAAACATTATTTGAAGCACGCGCAAATGCAAATAAGAGAAATTAATATTTATTTTAATGAATTAATGAAATAATTAATTAATTTGTCATTCCTACTGCGTGTTTTGTCCCTGGGGACTCAAAACACTTTTATTTGCTTTTTTGGGCGGGCAGATGGTGAGGCGGCCATCTTGAGCGCGCTCAGTAGAACATCATCTAGAGATGCCACCCAGCCATTGCTGAGTGCACGTAGACAGGGAATGCCTGCAAAGAGGCTGGAGGAGATCAGCAGTACTAAGGAGAAAAAGATGAAAACAAATAATTTTATGTTAAAAAAGAATTGCGCGTTTTTATCATACACGAAGCAAACTAAGGGCGCATGTAGACGGGCGACCTTTATCATTTGGATTGCCTGCAATGCAAACGCACCTCAATGAGGCGTAGTGCGGCCGAAGAAAGGCAACGCAAAGCAGGTCGGATGCAGCCTCAGAACTGTCGTGCACAATACTCCATTGAAGTCAATGAAACGCAGGAGAATCACACTTGAGTACATGAGCCCTCAATGCCGTTCATCTACTTTATGGGGCCCATAAGGTGTGGCGGTAATGTGAGCGCCAATGCAGCGTGCAACAACGTATGTAACATCTATTACTGCACTGCAGCGCTCTTCAATTTCAATGGTATCCCAATGCGCCGTACGGCACGTTAGGGTGCGTTGGGCTTCCTTAACATCACCTGCACTACAGCGGACAGACCTTGGATGAGAGGTTGGTGCTTGAAGTGACAACACGGATGGCGCCGTGTCAGATACAGTGCATAATAGAAGTCACTAGCACTCGATGATGTGTGCAAGAAGTAAAGCACTTTTTATTAAATCGTCACATGCGTCAAACAGCCAACATTTCGCGGTCACGCAGGGTCCCTGCTTCTGGGCGACATAGTGACCATCACTATTATGGGCTTCCATAACATTACACACGCCATCGTGCGTCATAACTCGCGTCAGAGAAATCCTAGAGTCCTCTTTCGGTGTCATTGACCACTAGAAATGCATAAAAGAATGCTTGCTTGGGCAATTTTGATGCCAACGGCGAGGGCCGTTCATAGTTTGGTGCCTAATTTGTCCTCCAAAAATCAGGAGCCCCGCAGAACGCTTACAGGAAGCGCGCCGCGTCTTTCTGTCCTCTGAGATGCAGAAAAATAGATTGGGTTTATTTGTTCTGGGGGAGGGGAAGGGGGGTTATTGGTGACCCCGCACATCGCTGTCATTGTTTACAGATTACGGATACAGCTGTTTTGTCCGGGGACTCCAGCTGCTTCCCAAGGTCGCGTGCACCCCCTCCGGGCGCTTCTTTTATCAGGTCGCCTGAGTCACATGGACTTGGCTTTGATTTCCCCGGGGAAATATCCTGTGCCCTTTATTTAGATGCATGAAGAGTCTACTGTGTGGTTATTGTCTCTTCTGTGCTACTGCCATCCCGCCACTAGGGGAGCTGCACCACAATCAAGCCGGTTGGAGGGAGATTTTGTATGTGTTTGCATAAAAACTGCAACTTTAGACAGCAAATAAAATCAGCTCACTGGCCGTGCAAGACGGGGAATGTTAGGACTGTGCTAAAGGCAAAATGTTTTATCAATATATGCTAATCAGGTTCCTCTATATAACATCCCTCGAAGCCGGACCTTTCACTGTCTATTGCAGGAGACTTCTATTGCTTGTTGGAGAATTCTGTACTGTGCAACTTTCCACTCTTGCTCCAGTCTGTGAGGCTACTGAAGGCTCAATGTTTAGAACCCCTGCAATTTCCCTGGGTATTGCCAGAGGTGTCCCTAGACACACAAGTCAAAGGGTTTGGGGTGTTGATGGTGCATGATGAGAGACGGGGGCTATGGTGCTGGCGGTTGTCACCTTACCTCTGACATCACTGGTTGCCATGAACTGGGCAGGATGCCGGCCAGAGCATCACAGGTGACTTAGAGGTCTCAGCCACCTGGGATGCCCTGGCAGGAAAGGGGGCGGTGGTTGACCCAATCAGATGCCACCTAAGGCAACCACCTCATTATAGGGACTACCCTGGGTATTGACATAGCTCCCAACCCCTTCCTGTCCCTTTAACGAAATCTAATCCTGGGCTTCCAGGTCAAGTGATTACTGTGATTGGCTGTGATAGTGATCACATGATCGGTAGAGAGCCCATCCTGTCAGCTAACACTGAGGCTGGGTTCACACCTGGGTGTTCCAAATACAAGCGCTTTATGCTCGTTTTTTCAGCACGTTTTTTGCACATTTCAAAACACGTTTTATTGTTCACTGAAACGCGCGTTCCACACTCGTTTTTTAACCTCCCTGGCGGTATGAATTATTAATTTTTTCCCCCTTTTTTCTTTATCTTTTAAAAAAAACTTTTTAAACTTCCCGCCTGTTCCGCCCCCCTGCGATGCGGACGCTCGTAAGAGACGGAACCCGGAAGACGGCAGTGGCCGGAGGACACAGTGGGGATCGCGGACAAGGTTAGACCTACGCTGTATTCCCGAGTGTGGCTCGGGGTTACCGCTTTGTTAAGCCACACTCGGGAATAACAATGGATACGCGATGCAATTGGCCCCTACCCGCGAAAAAGAAGCTCAAGTACTTTTCGTCCGTAGGGCGTTTTTCAGCGCGACAAATCGTGCTGAAATACGCCCAGGTGGGAACCATGACCATAGGCCAATGAAAAACTTCCATGTGTGTGTCCGGAGTGCCCCTTTAATCGCTTTAGATGCTCAGCAAACCCCTCTTCTGTATTACACAGACACAGCAGTGGCCTTATATCAGCATATATATATTTCTATCTCCGTGAATTCCAGATTACCGGAACTGAGAGATCCCACAAAATCCAGCACTTGGTCTGCACATTACACTCCTCCGCCTTTTATCATTCATTTCATCTGCCACTAAGGTGTCCGGATTGTCACACTGGATTCCGATTCAGCCAACTAAATCCTGAAGAAGAAAATAAAAAACAGCTCCTCAGAGTCTAATATGTCTATTACATGGAATCCTGGAATGTCCCTAGAATGTCAGAGCGGGAATATCTATCTATCTATCTATCTATCTATCTATCTATCTATCTATCTATCTATCTATCTATCTATTATCTATCTATTATCTATCTATCTATCTATCTATCTATCTATCTATCTATCTATCTATTATCAATCTATCTATCTATCTATCTATCTATCTATCTATCTATCAATCTATCTATTATCTATCTATCTATCTATTATCAATCTATTATCAATCTATCTATCTATCTATCTATCTATCTATCTATCTATCTATCTATCTATCAATCGATCTATTAATCTATCTATTATGTATCAATCTATTATGTATCAATCTATCTATCTATCTATCTATCTATCTATCTATCTATCTATCTATCTATCTATCTATCTATCTATCTATCCATCTATCTATCCCTATCTATCTATCTCGCTATCTATCTATCTATCTATCTATCTATCTATCTATCTATCTATCTATCATCTCTCTCTCTCCATTAATTATATATCTATTTGTTATCTATCTGCTCACCAACCTTCTTTTAAAAAATACCTAATGCGACTTAAAAGACCACACTGGGTTGCTGTGCGGTCCGGCCTCACTGTTCCTGTGCAGTTCTCCTATTGGTGGAATAATGAACTAATTGCTGACAGTG
>NW_017306574.1:332453-333510 GCF_000935625.1 Nanorana parkeri
ACATAGTGGGCCAATTTATAAAGCAGCAGTATGGCCATCATCCCTGTGCTCCTCAGCTCTATCTAGTGGCTGGAATACTGTGGCAACATGGTGTGTGTCCTAGTGTTGTCACCCTAGGACAGGAAGTGTGTTACTGGCAGGATCACCAGGTGAAAATAAGGGAATTAGTAGCCTGAACATAGAAAACGAATGCAGCCTCCACATCTAAGGAATGGGAAGTTGCAATTTATGAAATCATTTTTGTAGGGGGTTATATACGCTTTGGCTTCTCTCGGATCCGGTTTTCCCAGAAGTATTCTGGCTATTACATTGATGTCACAAGGCACAGTGGTATTTGGGTTTTTATTTTCTCAGCTATATAAACTTGTCTGACTACGGCCACTCATTTTAATGTGGTCTGGGGTGCTGTTCTAAGCTGAGACCACATAGGTCCCTTTTCTCAGGCCATCTGGAGTCAAATTCCACCAAAGAGGGGAACAGTGCAGGACGTGATGTCATAATGAGGCTACCATTAGTCTGACATGTAACCACCCCGGCCCCATCTTAATACACACAGCTAGAAATCTTCAAGATCTTATCATACCGAAAGTGCTTGTGAAACTCTTTGTTCCACCTGTTGTAAAGGACTCCCCTACAGATTCTACAAGTGACACAAGATAGTAACAAAATACCTTCACAGCCCAAATATTCCAACCAATCTCTCAGCACACTTTTTTTTATTGCTGCCATTTTTGGCACATAAGTCCCTGCAGCTGAAGGAGCTGACAATCTAACGTCTCTACAAAATGTACACGCACGTAGTAGGACCTATCTGGGTGCTGACATTTTTGCCTGGCGGGAATCCCCTTCAGGAACCAAGAGCTGCAAACCACTTGGCATTGGTGGGGTCCTGGAGTAATTAATTATGTGAGTGGAGTGGGGTAGGGTGAGATCTGATCCTTCACTTGAGTGCCCAAATGCCTGTGTAACAAGGTGGGCAATTGTTACATAAGCAGAAGGTGGCGTGGGCAGGTTAGTGCGGAAGGTGGACAGAGTGGGCAGAAGAAGGAGCTTGCAG
>NW_017306574.1:333550-339599 GCF_000935625.1 Nanorana parkeri
AGACCGACTGGGTAGAAGAAGAAGTCATAGTGGGTAAAAGCTGTAGGGGACTTTGTGTGTGGGACATGGAGGGGACATAGTGAGTGGCAGAAGGAGATGACATGGTGGGCAGAAGCTGGAGGGGACATAGTAGGCGGGATATAGAAGGGACAGAGTAAGTGCAACATGAAGGACACTGAGTGCGTGCAAAATGGAGGGAAGATAGAGGGAACAGAATGAGAGAACAGAATGGAGGGGACATGAAGAGGACAGAGTAGGCAAGAGATAACAGAGACAGAGTAACTGCAAAATCGAGGGGGTAAAAGTTGGAGGGGACAGAATTGAGGTGGAAAGAGGAGACAGAGTGGGTACAATAAGGAGGAGACATAGTGGGTGAATGCTGTAGGGGACATTTTGTGTCAGAGATGGAGGGTACATAGTGAGTGGTAGATGGAGAGGACATAATGAGATACGAAGGAGACTGAGTGGAAGCAAAATAGAGAGAAGGGAATGAAGAGGAGATGAAGAGGACACAGTAGGAACAGAATCAAGGGGGAAGGAGGAGACAGAGTGGGTGGGAGATGGAAGGGACATGGAGAAAGTAGAGTGGACAAAAGATGGAAAAAACAGAATGGGGGAGATGGAGAGGACAGAGTGGGTGGGAAATTGAGAGAACAAAATGGGGAGAGAAAGGACAGAGATGGATAGAGTGGGTGGAAGATGGAAGGAACATTATAGGGGTAGATGGAGAGGACATAATGGAGAGGTGAAAAAGAAAGGGCAGAATAGGGGGAGAATGGAGAAGACAGAAAGTGTGGAAGATGGTGGGGAAAAAATGGTGGGGAAGTGGTGGGGACAGAGTGAGCAGAATGATGGAGATGGATTCAAGGGGGGCAACGGAAGGAACAGAATAATGAGGAGATGGCGCAAACAGAATGGAGTAAAGATGGTCTAGACAGAAAATAAAGTGGTCAAAAGAGGGGACAAAATGGAAGGAAGATAGAGTAGATGGGTAGGGCAAAACATAGAAAGGAAAGCGTACACAGGAGAAGCAAGGACACAGTAAGCAGGAGGAGAAAAGGACAAAGTAGGCAGGAGAAGGAGAGGACAGAGAAGGAAGAGAAGAGGATGACAGAGAAGGTGGGAGGAGAGGACAGAGAGGGCGAGAGATAGAGTGGGCCACAGATGGAGCAAAAAAAGAGTGGAAAAGAGAATGCCATCACTCAGCTATGTGATGGGTGCCACTCGGTAGAATCCTTTGTTGATTTCAGGGGAAAGTTATGTATTTATACCTCTTACTACACAGTACTCATGAGGAGGAGGTGGCTTCTTGTTTTAAGAACATTGCAAAGTTGCCTCTGCCAAAACATAACTCTGCTACTTTTCCTTTGAAATAAACTGAAAAATGCTTCACAGATCAGCTCAGATCTTCATAACAAAGCAACTCATCACAAGGTCACCTAAAAAGACGTTCTACCGTAGCACACGGCTGGCTCTGAATGTTATGTAGGGCTTTTCCTGTACAGGAAACTGGTTTACTACAATGCATGTGAGAAAGACATATTTGTGGGTAAGAGCTACACAGTGGCAAAACCAAGGAAAAATGTACTTTTCATGGTTATTGGGTACCGGAGGCTGCTGTTCAATTATAGTTCTCGCCCACAGTAGGAAAAAGATCATTCATTATGTGGACAGGCCACCCTAAACCTTAATGGCAGATGCTGGAGGGACACACAAAGGTGGAGGCACCACATATTTATTGCCATAGCTGCTATGTTAGGCTATCCCTTAATTAAAAATCAAGAAGGCCTAAAATGAGAAGCAGAGGTTCGGTATGTGGAAGTAGTAGGGGGCGAACTGGTTGTGCAGGACAAAGTGGTGGTTGGGCCATACCATCTAGAAGCAGGGTGCCACTGCCTTCTCTATTTCAGAATGGTATGGGCTGGGCCATAACCTTCCGTGGGGTTTGTTATTAAGGTTGGGATTCTCCCATTCCTAGATATGAACTGTATTAGCTGGCCCCTGTCGGAGTTTGTCTTTAAGCAGGCGACTCTGAACCTTGCTGAGCGTGACTGATAAAACCCTCGTTCTCTCCTCCTGCCCCCGGTGATCATCACAACCCATAACGACAGTCTCATCATGTTTTATTGGCTGTAGATTATGTTCCCCTGTACCTCTGTCCTGTGCAGTTAACCTTGTCGTAGAAGCTCAATAGGATGGTCACACTCCTGTCTCTCCTCACCGGAGTATTGTACGTGGGTAACGTGGCCTTGAAGGACGGCTGAGGACACCGGCTGCCCTGATCAATAAGACAATAACTGTAACAGACCGGCTCTGGTAATGATTCCTGTAAATGACTTCCCAGCTCAGTTCTTTACTGGAGTGTTCCTGCCGGTCCCATTTATAGAAAGTCACGCAGAACAAAATGAAGGTGTTGGGCAGCCAATCAGAAAAAGGATGTAGTTACAAATCCAGGTTAACAAGTACCCATGCCCAAGGTAGACATTTCATTGGTATGGTGTACAGCTCCAGATATGTTAAGGGAATCTGTCACAGAAGAGGCCAGATCACAGTGTTGTATAGCAGAATGGTACAATGCAGAAATCACTGTCAATTTGCTGCTGCAGAGTAACCAGGAGTGGAAAAGGTGGGAACTTAAGGAACTGCTCTGTGCAAGGAATTCAGCTCTCACACCACCACATTCCCTATGGACCTATGGAGGGATTTTTACATTTCTACTATTGGCCTTGTGATTCAACCATAATTTTGTCCTTACTTAAGATAACAAAGTAATATAGTGTGTGTATGTATATACCGTGTTTCCCCGAAAATAAGACAGTGTCTTATTTTTTTTTTTGCACGAAATAAGACACTAGAATTTATGAAAATTAAGGACTTTCCCGCCTCACAAGGAGAGGGAGCAGCAGTGAGCGTTTTTTATTACAGGAGGGGGCGGAGACGTGACCATTCACCCTGCACAAGGAGAGGGAGCAGTAGTGGCCAGACTTTATTACAGAATGGGGCGGAGACAAGACCAGTCACCATGCACAAGGAGAGAAAGCAGCAGTGACTGGTCTTTATTACAGGAAGATCCTCACACTGAATTACTGCACAGGTCTGGAAGAAATACACAAAGCTCACCAAGATTCATGGAAGAATACACATGGCCTTTGTATGAAGACAATATTTGCTTATCCAGGAGTTAAGGTTGAACAGAAAAATCGGACTGTTTTTAACAATCTGATAATTACAGTGAGTGGTCACTCAAGTATTAATTTGCCCTAATGAATTCCAACGGAAAAGACGTTTTATTTGTGTTATTTCTGGTCACACAAGCCAAACAAAAGCACAAAATGACAATTTTCACAGCAGCAGTCAAGGTCTTCCGATCGACTGCCAATAGGAGAGATTGGATGGAAGCAGGCAAGTTTTCCGTTGCTGTTTCCTTTATTATGACCATTGTTTGGGTCAGTATGTTACTATAGCCCGACACTTATGGAAGGCGTAGTAGTCCATCAAGCAGGCGAAATATTTTTCAGCTGGGAGAAGGGTCAACAAGAAAATTGTGCAGCTTTGCAGTGTTACGTTTTCCTGCAGCGTTACATAAATACAAGCTTATTCACCTTTCCAGGCCGCTGTTTGATGGTTCATTTACCATCCGCTTCTCTGTCAGCGGTCAACGTGCTAAAAAAGTGGTTATATTCTGAGAAGTAACACGCGCTCTGTCTGCAAAGCCACAACCCCGTTTGCTACATACCAGGTGACCTATATTAATATCGGGGCTTCAGCATGATGGGGCGGAGGGGAGAGGGGTTATACATGTGACATATATGTCCTAGAAGTATCTCCCCACCCATCAGGCACGGATTCACCGAGTTACACATCATCTTAAAGGGGACCATCACTTGAAACTTTTCTTCTTTCTAGTTTAGATGTGACTAATTAAGGTTTAGTCACCATCTGCGGAGATCTCCCCTCAACCCAGACAAGCCGTGGCAGCCAGTGCTCCATTGTAAACTCAACTTTTTGGTAAAAGCTCAACTGCAGATAAAACTTTTTTGTTTCTAGTTTTTATAGATTTATTATGTACAGTATTTGACCTGTTACAGACACAGGTCAACCCAAACCTAAAAGAAGACCAGGCGAAAATGTCAACCCAAACCTGGAAGAAAACCAGGCAAAAATGTCAACCCGAACCTGGAAGAAGACTGGGTGAAGATGTTACCCAAACCTGGAAGAAGACTGGGTGAAGATGTAACCCAAACCTGGAAGAAGAGCAGGGGAAGATGTAATCCAAACCTGGAAGAAGAGCAGGGGAAGATGTCAACCTGAACCTGGAAGAAGAGCAGGGGAAGATGTCAACCTGAACCTGGCAGAAGACCGGGCAGAGATGTCAACCTGAATCTGGAAGAAGAGCAGGGGAAGATATCAACCTGAACCTGGCAGAAGACCGGGCAGAGATGTCAACCCAAATCTGGAAGAAGACCAGTCAAAAATGTCAACTCGATCCTGGAAGAAGACCGGGCAAAAATGTCAACCCGAACCTGGAAGAAGACTGGGTGAAGATGTTACCCAACCTGGAAGGAGACCAGGCAAAAATGTCAACCCGAACCTGGAAGAAGACTGGGTGAAGATGTTACCCAACCTGGAAGGAGACCAGGCAAAAATGTCAACCCGAACCTGGAAGAAGACCAAGCAAAGATGTCAACCGGAATCTGGAAGAAGACCAGGGGAAGATGTTAACCTGAGCCTGGAAGAAGACCAGGTGAAGATGTCAACCTGAACCTGGAAGAAGACTGGACAAAAATGTCAACCCAAACCTGGAAGAAGACTGGGTGAAAATGTCAACCTGAATCTGGAAGAAGACCAGATGAGGGTGCCAATCCAAACTTGAAAGAAGACATGTGTAGCATTGCTAGAGGGGAGGTGAGTATAGTTCCGCTTTTGCAACTCATAAGCAAGCACCAACCTGTAATGCAGAAACAGAAAACGTACTTCTCCTACTGACCGCAATGCTGAACGGTGCTCTGATCCTTAGGTATCCACCCCCCGAAATTGGCAATCTCCGGGGTCCCACCCTCTCCTATCCTTTAGTTGTAAGTTATAATTCTTACAGTGCTCAGTATAAGTGATTAAACCCTTATTTACCAAGCCAGCGTTTCTCAACCTTTTTCTCCAATCACAACACATTAAATCTTCAGGCTCACCAGTCTAAAATGTAAAAATTATAAAAATGTAAAAGATGGGGTGTGGCCCCCAGATAGGGGTCTTGTATAGATTTTAAGGAGGAGACCACACGCAAAAACAAAAAAAATGGGGTCCTCACTTTCACACCAACATCTCCCTAACATCAGAGCCTCCTTTATATCAGGAGCCCCCCCTTTCACATTAGAGTACCCCTCTTCTCATCTGAAGACCCCCTTCACACCAGTAGCCCCCTCTTTAACATCAAGATCCCCCTTCCCATCAGAGCCCCCCTTTCATATCGGAATCCCTCTCTTTCACATCAGAGTTCCCCTTTTATATTGGAGTTCTCTGTTTACATCAGAGCCCCCCTTCATATCAGGAGCCCGCTTCACATCAGAGACCCCTCTTTCACATCAAGATCCCCTTTCCTATCAGAGCCCCCATTTCATATCAGAGTCCCCCCAGCTTTCACATCAGCATTCCCCCTCCCATACCAGAGCCCCCTTTCATATCAGAGTCGCCCTCTTTCACATCAGAACCTTCCTTTCAAATCAGAGCCACCCCTTCACATCAGAGTCCTCCCTTCACATCAGGAGCCCCCCTTCACATCAGAAGTCCTCCCTTCACATCAGAGTCCCCCTTCACATCAGAAGTCCTCCCTTCACATCAGGAGCCCCCCTTCACATCAGATTCCACCCTCCCTGGATTAGCATCATTCATTTCCATGGTGCTGGCAAAAAGTTTGAGGCACCCCTGAGGAAGCTAAAAGGCACTCTGGTTGCCTGCCTGGCTGTTCTAAGCAAAGTGCACACTCCGGGGTTGATTTACTAAAGAGGTAAAGAATGTTGACTGAGCTTAGTAAATAAAGTGATGCTGTGTTCAT
>NW_017306574.1:339632-345311 GCF_000935625.1 Nanorana parkeri
ATCTTTTTGAAGTTTTGATCTGGGGGGGGAAAATAAAAAAAATATATACTTACCTGATCCTCAATTCTACAGTGTTGACTGCTCACCTCCCTCCCCCTCCACTCCAGCTGTGCAATGTCCCTTAGACATACCACAATAGACCTGCATAAGATGCGATGACAGGTCCTTAGACTGCAGGAGCCCAGGTGAGAAGAGGCTGAGAGACCGGTCTAACAGCCAGGCGGGACTGAGGATCAACTGAGTATACCTTTGTTATTTTCATCCCTAGACCAAAGCGAGCACTTATCCCTTGCAGTGCGGGGGTAGCCCCACTGGAAGGATTCATTTTAATAAATCTTTAAAGTGAACACAGATGCACCATATTTACTAAGCTCAGTGAACATTTATGGGGTAAGTGTTTTTCCCCACAGTTCTCCTCAGGGTCACGGGAGGATATAAACTAGTGTCCTCCCGTGACCCAAAGCTCAGAATACCGATTGCTCCAGCTCGCGGTATACTTAGACTGGTCACTGTCGAGATCCGCCCAGCTGCGTGAGTGACAGCTGGCTCTGCCTATCTAGAGGAGGAGCCAGCTGCACCCGCCCCCTCCCCCATTCGTTCCTCCAATCAGCGCTGCAGCATCGGAGCAGGGAGGGGGGAATCCCTGCAGGGAGCCGTGAGTGACAGTCACGGCTCTGCAGCGACAGGATCGAGAAGTGAGCGAGCGACGGTATGTGTTTGCTCACTTCCCGATCTATTGAGCAGAATCAAATGAACAGCTTGATACTAATACAAGGGCTGAGCATTGAAGTAATCCTGGATTGACTAGCTGACTGGCTGTCCTATTGATCGTCGATCGTGGAGCATTGCAGGACCCATTACCATGTTCTCCGTCCTTAGTAAATCAGCCCTAATGCGTCAATTTTATGTGATTTTAACATCTGCATATTCTCCATTAATTTCAAGGCAAGTGAAATATTTCAAACCCAGCCTGAATCAGTATGAAATGCAGCGAGGGCGTCGCAGTGGGTGTTTATAGGTTACATGGCACAGCATTTTCCGTGCAGCTCCTACAGTGTCCCTGGACGGAAAAACCCGCACCACAGCGACAGCAAATATATGCTAACAAATCCAGGCCAAGCGCACAAAATAATTGGTGAGGTTGCTTGGATTAGCAGAGTTTCTCCGCGCTCGTTATCCAAACACACAGCAGTTCCATAGCCGCAGCCGGACGCGGCGAAAAGGATGATATGGGGTCTGTTAGTAAAAGCCGCAAACCTTAAAATACACATTAATATTTATGTACGACGCCCCGGCGTCCTGCCGGATGTGAGTCTGTTATTTAATCTCGCATCACCTAAGCCGATTCACTCCGGGGTTTAGATTCTCAAATGTTGCAAAACACCTTAAACATCCCGGAATAAAACAGCCATCATAACGGTATTAATACTCCGGCAGGAGATATTCCAGTTGGAGGTCTGTAAAGCTTACGGCTTCTCCGAGCTATAAATAATTAGAGAGCGGGCAGCGACCGTGCCGAGCAAAAGAAAAAAGACGAGGAAGCAAAAACCTTCATAGGAAGCCAACCCGGGCTCATCCTTTTATATGAAAAACCCAAAACTGTGTACCGATCAAGATACTTTTTACTTAGAAATTTCCTTTATTAGGCCCCATTCACACTGAGCGTATCGCAAATCGCGCGTTTGTCGCGCGATTTGCATTTTGCGCGACATCGCGCAAATGGTTGCATTGAGCAAAGTAGAATCGCGCCGAAATCCGCTCCAAAAAGGGTCCTGTTGTAGCGACGCACGACCCGCGACAGCGACGGACAGAGCCCCATTGCCATGCATTGGAGAGCGATATCGCGCGGTAAATGTCGGCGATATCGCGCGGTGCTCAGTGTGAATGGGGCCTTAAGGTTTTGGGTAAAACAACAAAACAAAGCAGACATAGCATCTCGAAGGATAATCACGGTTACAAAGTCATGTATGTCAGATGAACTTATGGTGATAGTGCTTACGACATATCAGGTACATTCGATGCTCACGAAAAAGGAATCAAAGAACGGTACATATCACATAATGGGTGCAAAAAAAAACAACAACAACAAAAAAACAATAATAAACAAAAAAACAAAAAAGACACAATATTAAGAGATCGAGGAGGGGGGGAGGGTGAATGTAGAGGAAAGGAGAAGAATAGAAAAATATCAGGGAGGTATCCGAGACACAGCAATGGGGATCCATTTTGCGATAGTGACCCACGGTTAAGGAGACTCAGAAACGTGGAGGTATTGCATCCATGGTTCCCATACCCGCTCAAATTTACTTTGGGTGTCTCCGAGGATCAAGATACTTTTTATGTCTGCAGGATTAGCGAAATACCGAATCCGAATTATAACTTGTTATATACAATAGACCAATGTATAACATCTACAGATTTGCCATATGGCCAATTGTTTTCGGACGACTGACCATCACCCCATATGAGCTTGTTGGGCATCCCATTCCAAAACAATGATCATTAAAACAGAATTAGACTCTAAAAATAAAAGGAAGTGGTAATTTTTGGAAATGCAAAGTCAACTCTACCAAAAAAAAACAATCTTCCTTTTTCCTCTATCAACTTTTTATTTCCACGTGCCGCTTATTCCTGGAGTGTGTAAATTGGCCGGGTGCCAGGGACGATGTAACTACTGTGCGCGTGTGAAGGAGATGAGTTACATCATCAGTGGCCGTCCAATGGTGGAAGAGCATCGTCATGGGATCCAGCAGAATCGGCAGGGGCGATGGTGGTGGCAGAGGATGCATTGGTGGCAGATGCCTGGACTTGTCATCGCTTGAGGGCAGCACAAAAGGAGGTAGGTGTGTGCCATAATCTGCAAGTATGCTGCACGGATTATGCCAAAAGCTCACCCCCTCCAGTGAAATTTACTTCCGCTTTAATATATTGCCCCCCTATGTGGCTATAACATCCTCCAATCTTCTGGGAAGGCTTTACACAAGATTTTGGAGGGTATCTGTGTTGAAAGAACATTTCTGAGGACTGGTACTGATGTTGGAAGAGAAGATCTGGCTTACTATTGGCATTCCAATTAATCCTAATGGTGTTCATTAGGTTTAAGGTCAGGTACCGATGTTGGATGAGAAGGTCTGGCATGCCATTGGTGTTCCAATTCATCCTAATGGTGTTCAGTAGGGTTGAGGTCAGGTGCTCATGTTGGATGAGATCTGGCTCACCATTGGCATTCCAATTCATCCCTAAGGTGTTCAATAGGGTTGAGGTCATGTTGGATGAAAATATCTGGCTCACAATTAGCATTCCAATGGTTTTGAGAAGGGTTGTGGTCAGGTACTGATGTTGGATGAGACAATCTGGCTCACCATTGGCATTCCAATGGTGTTCAGTAGGGTTGAGGTCAGGGCTCCGTGCAGGACATTTGAGTCCCTTTATAAAAGGGGGTAGGCAAACCCCAGCCCTCCAGCTGTGGGGATTCTACAAATCCCATCATGCATCTGCCTCTGGGAGTCATGTCTGTGGCTGTCAGAGTCTTGTCATGCCTAATGGGATTTGTAGCTGCACCAAAGCTGGAAAGCTGGAATTTGCCTACCCCTGCTCTACAACAAACTCATGTCCTTGGGGCTGCGATACGCATTTGAAGACTTGAGTCGCTGGATGTAAACAAAGAGCAGAACCACCTCTGTCACATCAAGGTAAGTATACATCTGTGGAGGGGGTAGGTTAGGTCAGGGGAAGAGGCAGACAAGATAAATGCACTCTGCTTTAAAACGCACCTATCCTTTTAGCTTGCTTTGGCGAACAAGGAGCCACAATTTTATTGAAATAATGATATTCTTTGATGGGTTGTGATATTTTCCTATATGACTTCCTTCCAGTCATCCCACAGATGAAAACTATTGTCTGTTGGTTAAATGTTGTCATTTTCCCAGCTGAGAGTAGTTTTGGGTATTTTCTGTACATGTGTGGGTACACTGAAGAGTGTTTTTGTCAGCATCACTTCTTGTAATGTAACTCCTTCAGATTACTAATATAATGATGTAACTTTTTAAATTTGTTATCCATGTTATTGTTATAGTGGTCCCGACAAGAGGCTAAATACACCGCTGGAATGCATCCGTGTGAACTATTTTACCTGCCAAAAGATTTTTTTTAACTCTGTTCAGTCTTGTGAACCAGAAATTCCTGCAGACGAGCAAAGCCAGGTCCGTGACCACTCTTTTCTCTACTACAGTTAAAGGAGAACTATGGGGTCAGTGTTTTTCCCCATAGTTCTCCTTAGGGTGACGGGAGGACACAAACTAGCGTCCTCCCGTCACCCTAAGCTCAGTATACCGCAAGCTACAGCTCGCGGTATACTGAGACGCCACAGCCGGAAACGGATCCCGACTTAGACGACGGGATCCGCCCAGCTGCGTGAGTGACAGCTGGCTCTGCCTATCTAGAGGCAGAGCCAGCTGTACCCGCCCCCTCCCCCGTCCGTTCCGCCAGTCAGTGCTGGCAGATCGGAGCGGGGAGAGGGGAATACAGCCCCTCCCCCTGTCACGGCAGAGAGCCGTGACAGGATCGAGAGGTGAGCGAACCCGGTATGTGTTCGCTCACCTCCCGATCTACTGAGCCGACCTGTGACAGTCTCATTGTCACAGGTCGACTAGAACTATGAGGTGAGTGAAAAGCACCCACCTCATAGTTCTCCTTTAAGCAATACAGACTGGTCGCCAACCTGCACCCATTTGGACAATGAAGCAGCATCCCCACACAGGAAGGCTGGATTTATGCTTCCTGTGTCCTCCCCCCCAAAGTCTGCTTAGCATCAATCTAAAAAGATCAAAAGTCATAGCCACACAAGAGAAGCCGAGACAGGAGCTGGAAGCAAAGCAAAGTGTCCTCTCTGTATTGAGTACACAAGAAAAGAGTCTTGCTGCCCTGGGCCATGGCCTTGGCTAAGTAATAATCTTACTCCACCCACAGTGATCAGATCATCACTTATTATATTATCTCCACCCGTCAGAAAGCTCCCAGTGTTAACATGCCCATACACCTTACGATTATCGGCCGATTTTCGTATGCGATCGCGTCTTCGTCCGATATCCGTAAGGTTGATGGGCAGTGTACAACCGCAAATACTGTACAATCGATCGACTTTTGACTAACCAGCAGGTTAGAAAACTTCGGTCGATCGTACGATTTTCGCAAGGTTGGTGGCGTTTCCGTACGTCAAAATTTGTACGATTTACACTGCACGTGCGCAGACGGAAATACCTGCAGTCAATTACCGCAATTTGTCCAGGTGTTTTTTAATCACTAGTTTGATTGAACCATGCGATAATCGGGGCAGGATGGGGCCGCCGTACGAAAATCGTAGACTGTTCGATCATCGGACAAAACTCGCAAGGTGTATGGGCAGCTATAGACTGACAGCAATCTGGTAGAACCTGTTTATCTGTTCACAGTGCTACCCCTCCGAGTCCTTTTGTGCAGAGGATTTCAGGAAAATAATACAAAGACAAATCTGTTATTTATACTAGCTGTATTCAGTTTTTTAAAGTGAGTGCACCAAAGGATTCATAGCGTGCAGCTGTAATGGTTGTGTGGCTGTATTCATGTTGCAGTTGCCAAACGATCAGCAGTGGAAAATTAGGTATTTGAAGCCACCCCCCCCCCCCACTCTTGTGTTACACG
>NW_017306574.1:349691-350329 GCF_000935625.1 Nanorana parkeri
GGGTGACGGGAGGACGCTAGTTTGTGTCCTCCCGTTACCCTAAGGAGAACTATGGGGAAAAGCACTAACCCCATAGTTCTCCTTTAAGGAAGTATACTATTACATAGTTACATAGTATTTGGGGTTGAATAAAGACATACGTCCATCAAGTACAACCCATATAGGTCCACGCATCATCTCATTCTTAGGGATACTGGTATCCCTGGATATTACACGGTTCCTCAAGAAATTGTCCAAACGTTTCTTGAACAAATCTACACTCTTGGCTGAGATCACTGCCGATGGCAGTGAGTTCCAGACCTTAACCGCTCTTACTGTAAAGAACACTCTTCGCCCATTGTGCTGGAATTTTTTCTCCACCAACTTTAGGTGGTGGCCTCTAGTCTTTGTAATGGAGTTAATCTCAAACAGTTTGTTGCCAATGTTGCTGTCACCATTGAACATCTATTAAGTGGAAACAAGCTAGACCAGTGCCTTTTGAATATTCTAGTTCTAGGCTGCCATGGTGGATAACATTGGGTCACTGACCTCTAACAAGCATGCAAATAAAGGACTTCTGACTTGACCCACATACTTGGTAAGGGTATTAGAGCTGAGAGGTCAGCATAGCAGCCAGGCAAGCAGCATCTTCACAGGGA
>NW_017306574.1:350359-351479 GCF_000935625.1 Nanorana parkeri
CGCTTTAAACCAAACCTTGGCTCTGTGCTTGGAAACTGCAAGTCATAAGGGCCATTATGTTGTTGAAAGTGCCTGCTGCACACCATAAAGCGTTGTGACCGGTGTAGGTAAGATAGGTGCTCGTTGCGACCGCCACGGATGGCGCCGCGCTGGACCTCAGAGATGTGAAGATAGGTCACCAGCACTCCAAAATGCAAAGAAAATATTGTTTATTGCACATAACATCACATAGGTCAAAATAGCCAACGTTTCGGGGCGACGCAGGGTCCCTTCCTCAAGGCAACCCAGGACCGATATATCTTGAGGCAGGCGGCTCACCCAAATAATGAACCCAGCCAATCAGGATTTGTCATTGGTGCAAAACTGGCGTTTTCTTCATCTTTTATTTCCACATAACCAGAATCCTAACAGCGGAAGTGTGTCACATGATCTAATCAGTCAACTGCTGAGGGTCCGAGCACTCTCTTTTTCTTGGGGACAAAATGCCCATCAGACATGCAGACTGCCGCTGTATCCCAATGGACACATATGATATAAATGGTAGAGTGTCATATCAAAGGAACACATGTACAATGATACCGTCTGCTCATCCATGTTTGATTGTCAGCCTGCGTTGGATTCTATCAGCAGGTACCCCCCCCCCCCCCCCGCCACCTTCGCGTTGGCACCTCGCCTCACACAACAACAAAGGGTCCCATGTAATATTTGTACGAGTACGAAACTGTCGATGGGGGGTCTCCGAACACACAGCATTATAGAAAAGCTCTACGTGTGGCGGCTGGCAGGAAGCAGATACATAAAGGCACGGCTTACAGCTGTCTAGGTACCGTGATGTGCTTTGTACAAAAAGCCAGGCGGTCCCCTTTATGTGCCATGGCCACGTAATGTCTTGACGAGGAGTTAAATGTTTTTGCATTGACAGGATGATGGTTACATTGTATCGGAAAACTCTTTATAGTAAAGTTCCCTATTGCTTAGCTAATGGGGACACAAGCAACAATTAAAAACTTGTCAGGGGCTCTGTGTCTTCCTCACTAATTGAAAATGCGAGAATGGCTAATTTGCTAGCAGAGACCCCCCCCCCTTCCACATCTTCCCTGCCGCCCCTGCAAAAAAAAAC
>NW_017306574.1:351879-352901 GCF_000935625.1 Nanorana parkeri
GTGGGGGGTTCTCATGTTAAGAGATCCTGATCTGAAAGAAGAGGGCTCTGCTGGGAATGGAGGGCTCCTAGTGTGAATGGGGGGGCTCCTGATGTGATGAGGGTTTCTCATGTTAAGAGGGCTTGATGTGAAGGCGTGGTTCTGATGTAAAAGGAGGACGCTCTGATGTGAAAGGGGGGCTCTTGATGTGATGAGGGTTTCTCATGTTAAGAGTAGGGCTGGTACTGATTACAATTTTCGTGTTCGATTAATCGAATTTTTTTTTTAATCGATTCATTTCAATTAATTATAACGCACATACAGATCCAACTACAAGCAACCCAGGACCGATATATCTTGAGGCAGGCGGCTCACCCAAATAATGAACCCAGCCAATCAGGATTTGTCATTGGTGCAAAACTGGCGTTTTCTTCATCTTTTATTTCCACATAACCAGAATCCTAACAGCGGAAGTGTGTCACATGATCTAATCAGTCAACTGCTGAGGGTCCGAGCACTCTCTTTTTCTTGGGGACAAAATGCCCATCAGACATGCAGACTGCCGCTGTATCCCAATGGACACATATGATATAAATGGTAGAGTGTCATATCAAAGGAACACATGAAAAATGATACCGTCTGCTCATCCATGTTTGATTGTCAGCCTGCGTTGGATTCTATCATACGAGTACGAAACTGTCGATGGGGGGTCTCCGAACACACAGCATTATAGAAAAGCTCTACGTGTGGCGGCTGGCAGGAAGCAGATACATAAAGGCACGGCTTACAGCTGTCTAGGTACCGTGATGTGCTTTGTACAAAAAGCCAGGCGGTCCCCTTTATGTGCCATGGCCACGTAATGTCTTGACGAGGAGGTAAATGTTTTTGCATTGACAGGATGATGGTTACATTGTATCGGAAAACTCTTTATAGTAAAGTTCCCTATTGCTTAGCTAATGGGGACACAAGCAACAATTAAAAACTTGTCAGGGGCTCTGTGTCTTCCTCACTAATTGAAAATGCGAGAATGGCTAATTTGCTAT
>NW_017306574.1:352997-353424 GCF_000935625.1 Nanorana parkeri
TCTTCCCTGCCGCCCCTGCACAAAAATAGCAGAAGAACCTCGGGCATGTACAAAATTAACTGCAAGGGTTAACTGCTCATTTTACTCTAGGATCTAAAATAAAGAAGATATACTTACCTGATCCTGAGTCCCGCAGCGTTGACCGCTCACCTCTCCACTCCAGCTGTGGAATGTCCCTCGGCGTCCTCACTCTGAAGTGATGACATCATGGGTCCTTAGACCGCTGGAGCTCGGGGGAGAAGAGACTGCGGGGACCAGTCTAGGATCTAGGCAGGCTTTTGGTATGATTTTAGGGAGGTTTCTGATCTGAAAAAGGGGCTCCTAATATGATGGGGGGGCCTCTCATGTGAAGAGGGCTCCTAATGTGAAGGGGGGCTTTTATGTAAAAATATGGGGCTCTGATGTGAAAGGGGAGCTCTGATGTGAA
>NW_017306574.1:354271-354801 GCF_000935625.1 Nanorana parkeri
CCCCGTTCCCTTCGTTAGCCGACGGAGCCACTTGGGGAAGGGGGGAGGAGTCCGGTGACGTCGATGTCCGTGACCATCACCGGATCTCCGACGGGACTCCCGGAAGACCCGGAAGCCGACGGAGAGGTGAGTGTTTTCATTACTGATTAAAATTCTTTTGATCGATCAAAAATTTTAACGATTAATCAAGTAATTAATCGTTAATTTCCACAGCCCTAGTTAAGAGGGCTAGATGTGAAGGCAGAGTTCTGATGTGAAAGGAGGGGGCTCTGATGTGAAAGGGGGGCTCCTAGTGTGAAAGGGGGGGCTCTTGATGTGATGAGGGTTTCTCATGTTAAGAGGGCTTGATGTGAAGGCGTGGTTCTGATGTAAAAGGAGGACGCTCTGATGTGAAAGGGGGGCTCTTGATGTGATGAGGGTTTCTCATGTTAAGAGTAGGGCTGGTACTGATTACAATTTTCGTGTTCGATTAATCGAATTTTTTTTTTAATCGATTCATTTCAATTAATTATAACGCACATACAGATCCA
>NW_017306574.1:355168-387739 GCF_000935625.1 Nanorana parkeri
TTAGTGTGAAAGTGGGGGCTCTGATGTGAAGAGGGGGGGCTAGTAACGTGAATGGGGGCTCCAAATGTCAAAGTGGACTTTGGTGTGAAAGGGTGGATCCCGATGTGGGAGGGGCTCTGATGAGAAGGTAGCTCCTAATGTAAAGGGGGCTCCTAATTTGAATGTGAGACTCTATTATGAACAGGGGATCCCCATTTTTTTGTGTTTTTTGCATGGATCCTATTCAAATTCATACCAGTCCCCTATCTTGAATAAGGATAATGGTCTGGTATGGATTTTGGAAGGGCCACATTTTTTACATGTACATTTTTAAAATTTTATTCTGGGGTGCTTCAGGATTTTGCATACTTTGAAAGGGTGCTGTGACTGAAAAACGGTTGAACGCAGCTCTAGACTAAATGTTGATACAGAAGTGATCCCTTGATACTGATTCTTTTATTTACGGACGGATATACATTTTATAATGCACAATGAAGACACTATAAATCCCAAAGAGGTTTAGCTACAAGCAGGGGCTGGGAGAATCCCCCATATATAGTACAGTCGACAATGATCTATAGGCTATGCTGGGATTAGAGAAGGCCACTCTGCTAGAGGTATAGTATATATTGTGCAAATATAAGTCACACAGAGGTATCCTTCATTGTAGAGTCTGTAGGGCTGCACAGGCAGAGATGTACTGCATCTGTTGCTTGAATCTCAGGCTCACCACACTTGGTGACTTTTTTTTCAGACAAATACAACATTCTAAACCCAATAACAATTGCTAACTACTCAAAGCAAAAAAAAAGAAATTATAATGATTTCTTGACTTGCCAGAAACTCATTCGATGCTGCTTGTCATTTTCAAGAAATGTTATCAATACAAACTGGTTCGGGCTGTTAAAATCTTTATCTGCCGCGGCTAAAAGCTGAAGTCAGATAACTGCCAACCATATGTTATTATTGATCGCTCACTTAAAGGGTCAGTCCAGGCAATAGTGATATTTCAGTGTTTGGTAGACGCTGGCCAAAAAAAGTCTTATCTATTTTCTTATGGGCAGCTGTTGGCTGATTCAAGCCACCAGTTTCATGTGGAATTCCCTGTTAGATATATATACTTAACGTGTATCTAGAAGTAAAACTTTAACTGAGGATAGAATAGGGAAAGGATAAATCTCATATGTCTTATAAGGGAAATTGGGGAATACCCAAATCTCTTAGGTGGAGCCAAGAATTATGGCCAGCCAACCTTGCTGATGGAGTATTCAAGCCATAATGGAGGCCAGGGGCTGACCCAATTCACTAGGGTCCACCGATAACTAAAACATCACTTTTGGGAAAATTGACAGTTTACATTACAATCAAGGATCACATTACTGTTGGGAAAACCCAAATCTCTTAGGTAGACAGGAACAGAACCAGTAAATGAGTTATTGCTAGGTGAGCTTGCTGATGAAGTATCCAAGACATAATGGAAGCCAGGGGCTGATTCAGTTCACAAGGCCCCATCTATTTTGTGAAAATTTTCCCTACTTTTGGGAAAGTTGATTCTATGACTACGCTACAATCAAGGATCAAATTACTGTTGTATGTCAGCACTTAAGAATGACTATGTGGCTGGTCACCTGGTGAATGCTTTGCAAGTATCAAGTAGGACACAGTGTAGTGGTCTCTGAACTAGGGTTGCCACCTGTCCGGGATTCACCCGGACAGTCCAGTTTTTGAGTCCTGTGTCCAGGTTTCAGGCTAGTTGACACCCAGACACAACATACTAAGTGCCGGAACTTTAAATTTTTTGCCAGATGCGGCTGCCATGAGCTCCTGTGCTTGCTGGGGACCTTGGCAGCCTTTCTGTGAGCCACAGGTGCCTGTGAACATCTCCGTCTTCCTGACACCATGCTACACCGCCTCTGAACCCCTGGTGAGACACCACACAGCCCGCACAGCACTCCTGACAGCCTGCATAGCTCACCTGAGATCCTACACAGCCACCTGAGTGCCTGCATAGCCCACCTGAGAGCCAGCATAGCCCACCTTAGAGCCCGCATAGCCAATCTAAGAGTCCGCACAGCCACCTGAAAATTGCTACATGCAGCCCTAGAGTGTTCGGGTTTCACTTGAAGAAAAGGTGGCAACCCTACTCTGACTGTTGTATCCATTGGATCTTCATGAGACTCTTGACATCGTTCCCTGTGATCGTCAATCTAGTCTCGCTTACATGGCCTTGTTTCATACTGGACCCTAGACTGTCTCCATACACCCGACACTTGTTCACAGCTTCAGAACACCATTCTGGAACCTGCACCCATCCCCTCCCCTTAGATAAAACCCTATTGACCTACAAAACACACCACACACAACACCACAACTGTTAGCATTTAGCCAAGACATCAGCTCTTACTTGCAGTAATCGGCAAAAGGTTTATTTTCAAAGCACTCAAATTAAAATGTGGCCGTTTATTTTGTCATATCTCCTCTTTTGCTTTCTTAACAAAAGTTCAAGCTATTTTTCAGCTCTGTTTCACTTATTCTTTTTGTCATCATATAAATATCATATGATATACTGTGTACTATATATATATATATATAAAACATTTTTTACAAATGGTAGGCAAAGCTTTTTACCTGATCTCATTTACCAAATTAGTTTTTTTTTCTTTGGTTAAAGGTACCCTTCTCGTTATTTCCCAGTGTTTGTCATGTTTCCACCATTTTTGCCATTTTGCCACTGTTTTTAAACACGAGGCTTTGCTTTTAGAACTTGTCACTTGTAAAAAGCATTGCACAACGAGGAGTGGCAAAAGGCCTTCCATGATTTACGGTCTGTGCTATAAACTGATCTTTGCAGTTTGGGGTGTACATTTTTATTAACTACAATTACCCTACTGTATCAAGGACACTCCACTGTAGTCCAGGAAATTCAAGTAAAACGCAGTTTATTAAGGGCAAACACAAAAAGTCTCTGTTCATTCACAGGGGAGCCTTCCCCTGTTACACAAGACAGCTTGCAGCAGCAACATAGGAGACAGTCTCTTGTTCGCATAAAGGTCAACATTTATGCACTTCTCATTATAATCAGCCTTCTTCAGCATATATAGTCCTTATATGCAGTCCCCAGCTCTAAGCCTCTCAGCACACTTCTGTGTGATACTCACTCTGCTCTCCCAGCAGTGGATCACAGACTCTCTCAGCGCTGTCCAACAGGTCCCTTGGGTCACCAACCTTCCTGACCTCTCCCCTCGTGGGCACTCACACTGCTCTCCCAGCATTGCGTCCAACAGGTCCCTTGGGTCACCGTCCTTCCTGACCTCTCCCAGCCTTCCCTGGCTGTTCCACATGCGTCCAGCACGCACCTGAGTCTGCCTGTGTCCGTGTGCTTCCTGAACACACACAACTCCAACACAACTCTCTGAGCACTGGGCTGGCTTCCTAATGAGGCTGCTCTCAGCCACCTGATCAGCCCAAGCTGGTCATTTCCAACAACTGGCCCCAGGACTGGAGATCTCATCCCACCCAGAGCTCTACGAAATCTCCAGAGCTCCAGATTCCAGCTACAATTCTGAAAACCTGGAAGAATCTGAAAGGCCAGGTTCTTCCTTATAAAATGCTTTACTCTCTGAACCCTCTCAGCTTCTCTGGCTGAGACTCCTGGGTGCCATAGTTGCCAAACTACACCGTGGCATTGGCTAAAACTGCCACACTACAATGTAAACCTCGATCGTAAGAGACTTTCCACACAGCCACCGATTGCATTCTCATGTGTCCTGGGGATGATGATAGTAGGCTGCAACCTGTTTTTTTTCAACAAAACAACAAAAACTGTTCCAATTTCTGAAACTTTGATATAAAATCTGGTAGTAATGGCTGGGGGAGGTCAATTCTCTAAACGATAGTGTATGTGGCAATTTCACAATTGTGAAAATTTTTAATCGAAAATTATATTTTCAGAAAAAGCATTATTCAAAGTCTAATAAACTATCTAACTGCTTTTCTCATTAGATTCTGCATTCAGGAAATATATCCATACGCTATATGCGGGTTTACACAACTACCGGCGTATACCCGCGTACAGCCATTCATGTTTATAGGCAGCTGTACACACTGGCTGTGTACCCTGGGAGCCTGCATTAACACTGTATGCCCCTGAATGTGTCCTAAATGATAATATTCTCACTGTCTTTTGCAAACCGAAACAGTCAATTCATCAATGTTAGAATGGCTTTTAATCCTTAAAAATATCCCTGGCTTCTGACTTGCAAGTAAAAAAAAGATAAAATAATATAATAAAAGAAAAGAAAAAAAAGAAAAAGAAAATGGCCGTAATATAAGATGTAAAAGCTTTCAATAATTTAATTATTATCATGGCCAAAATAAATATTTAATGAACCGTAAGGACCTTAGGTTGACTATTTTTAATTTTAATCGTTTTATGAATGAATGTTTTTGTTTTATTTATTTTTTTATGTTGGCAGACCAGGAAGAACACGCACAGCAAAAAACAGGATGTAAGTTGTCATTGAGGCGTTTAATTGATCAATTTCAAGCACCATATTTCAAGTATGTACCAGGCCTTACATCTAAAAAAAAACCCCATCAACAAAAAAACCCCGCACACATCTAAAAGCCTTGTCTCAACTACGTGCTGCCACTGGGATGGAGACGGTATGGCAGCCCACTGAAAATTCAGGGCTACATTATTTTCTGTAAAAGGAGTTATTGCCCCCTTTATAACCACTATGGTTCCATGTAGAAGGCTCTGATTGTATTATTTGATGGTATAGTGCACTCCGGATACATTGCTTGGATCTGATGTTTTCTTATTTATTAGTACATCTTAATATACAATGTACACCTCTGTACAGGCTCCGGTGAGCAAGAGCTTGCATGCACATACAGTTGTGTGAAAAAGTGTTGGCCCCCTTCCTGCTTTTTCATTCTTTTGCACGTTTGTCACACTTTAATGTTTCAGATCATCAAACAAATTTAAATATTAGTCAAATATAACACAAGTAAACACAAGCGATAACCAGTTATTAGGTTTAGGGGGCTAACACTTTTTCACACAGGGCCATGTGTGTTTGGATTTTGTTTTCCCTTAATAATAAAAACCTTCCTTTAAAAACGGCATGTTGTGTTTACTTGTGTTATCTTTGACTAATATTTACATTTGTTTGATGATCGGAAACATTAAAGTGTGACAAACGTGCAAAAGAATGAAAAATCAGGAAGGGGGCCAACACCTTTTCACACAACTGTAGGTGTCCACGGGTTTGAAAATAGTGAGGTCTAGCCATCGTAAATATAGAGGGCATTAAGACATTGATCATTGTTGGCTGTTTGCCTTTATGGGGTTATTGGGGTAGGCCAACGTGCACTATGTGCAGCATTTTGTTCTTTAGGCATCAATACATATACATCTATGCGAGCATGTGAAATTTCCTACATGGCTACTGCACCTGAGATCTAAAGGACATTAAACGTATTCATTAGTTAGGTTCCTATATTAAATGCATTGCATTGAGGGTTTGGAGTCCCGTCCATGGGACTATTAATAGGTTATCTTTTAAAAAGATTACGACATACAAATAAAAGAGCAATCTGACGCTGTCATATATCCTTTTGATGGTAAATGTTCTAATAATATACAACAAAGTGTAGTCTGTGCACCCGGCTGTCCTAGGCACCTGCCTCTCCACAAAACTAGGCTCGTATGCAATTCACTGGGTGCATTTTATGTCCTTTAAACTTGACCCTTGATTCATCAATTTAAATAAAACTGTTTATAGTATTAATAGTAAATCTCCAAAATTCCCTGTGTGATGAAACACATTCATAGGACATTCTCCAGATAAATGAGGGAGGGAGGGAGCGTAGAATCATCAGCAATGGTTTCTTGAAGCTCTAGAATGGTCAGCCATTAAGGTACATACAAGTGACAGATCTACAGTGATGTTGGGTATTTGTATGTTGGCCGTAGACTCTAGAGGGCCCCATGGGGATACTAAAATTTCTGCATTTCAAAGTTAGCAGCCTGTGCTCCTCCAAGTCTAGGTCTCCTTTAGGATCATCAGATGGTCATAAACAATTTGTACTCACACTCCCTGTACCTGGAAACATCATTCCAATATTATCTGCCACCCCTGCAATCTGCAAAGAGTATACTGCTGCAGAACCAACTCAAAATTCAAACACTGCATACTAAAACCTCTACAAAACTCCACAAACACATATAAGACGCAGAACACAAATGCCTAATGCATGACATTAAATGGTCTATCCTATCCCATTAAACTGGTGGTGGGCCCATGAATTGAAAAACAGCCTGTGGTCCAATGTACAAGTAGTCCATCGGTGACCAAGGCCAACTGCATGACATTAAATCGCCCATCAGATCCCATTAAACTGGTGGTGGGTCCGTGAACTGCAAAACCGCCCGCACACAATGTATAAGTAGTCCATCAGTGACCACAGCCAACTGCATGACAATAAATCATCCATCAGATCCCATTAAATTGGTGGGGGCCCGTGAATTGAAAAACAGCCGGGGACCCAAAATATAAGTAGTCCATCAGTGACCAACTCATTTCTAGTGTAACAACACATCAGATAAAATCATTTCTAATGGGATCCACATTATTCATACACAAAGCCCACTAATCTGCAGACCAGGACTGGGGCCAATGCCTACATCATGTGACCCTCTTATAATAATTTGATTGCACTTTGATGATCCTTATTGATAATTTGATTGCACTTTGATGATCCTCCATTGATAATTTGATTGCACTTTGAAATGATGTATGTGCAGTCATGGTATCTTATGTTAGGGGATTGCACTACACGACTGTCATGTGTACATGTCAATAAAAAGACAATTAAGAGTGGTATCTCGCAATCCTCTTACACAAGATACGGTATACAGAGCAAATGTAAGCATGTATGAGCAGGTGGGCTCTAAACTATAGCTGAAAGCCAGCCAACCTCCCCATATGACATAATAGTTCAATAAAATATTAAGTTAGCACACCAACCACAATTCTGATATATCAAAAATATAATAAAGGTTCATAAAATATATAGTAGGGGATATGTACAAATACAGAGGCATAAAGTGCAAAACGGAAGCTGTACAAACACGATATAAAGTAGTATCAAATATGTATGCCAAGGAAAAGTGGCCATGTAACCCTGTCTCAAGTTGGACCTGTTGTATATGGGGACCCCCAGCCTATATATAGGGCGCCAACTCATATTATAATAACCATAATGAAAATTCATAAAATATAGTAGATAATATTTAAGAATACAAAGGCAAAAATAAGGTCCCAAGAACATCTAATGTGTCGTGTTACCCAAACATATATGGGGACCAACAGCATTTAACTCCTGCGGGAGTTGGCAGCCTTCTTAAGCCCCCCATAGACAACAGGTCCTCCTTGAGAAAGAGGTCTGGGTACCCCGAAACATTCTTTGGACCTCATTTATGCCTTCGTATTCTTAAATATTAACTACTGTGTTTCTTGAACATTTATTAGAATTATTATAATATGAGTTGGCGGCCTGTGTCAAGGCTGCGTGTTCCCATAGACAACAGGTCCTCCTTGAGAACGGGGCCTGGTTACCCCAACACATTGTAGGTTCTTCGGACCTCTGTCTGACTTGACACTTTGCCGCCACTATACCTTGGCGTGCATATTGGACACTACTTTATGTCTGGCAACTTTGCGTTTGTACAGCTTCCGTTTGGAGCTTTATGCCTTCATATCTGTAAAAATACCACCAGCTATATATATTTTTTTTAACCTTTATAATATTTCTATAATTTCCCCAAAAAACGTTTCCATCAGAATTGCGGTTGGTCCTGAGGTAATATTTTACTGGACTCTACCGAAAAAGACTCTCAGATGCCCGAACCCTGGTTATAACGTTTGGTATTTCGGTTACCAAAGAGATAAAGAGAAAGGAGGAGGGAGAGAGAGAGAAAGAAAGAGAGAGAGAAAAGAAAGCAAGAGAGAGAGAGAAAGAAAGAAAGAAAGAAAGAAAGAAAGAGAGAGAGAGAAAGAAAGAAAGAGAGTGCGCGCGCAAGAGATATAGAAAATAAAGAAAGAGAGAGAGAGAGGAAGAGAGAGAAAGAAAGAGAGAAAGAAAAAGAGAGAGAAAGAAAGAAAGAAGAGGAGAGCGTGCGTGTGCGAGAGAGAGAGAAGAAAGAAAAAGAGAGAGAAAGAAAGAGAGAAAAGAGAGAAAGAGAGCGCGCATGCGAGAGAGAGAGAGAGAAAAAAGAGAGAGAGAGAAGAAAGAAAAAGAGAGAGAAAGAAAGAGAGAGAGAAAGAGAAAGAAAGAAGAGAGAGAGAAACAAAGAAGAGAGAGAGCGAGAGGAAGAGAGAGAGAGAGAAAGAGAGAGAGAGAAAGAGAGCGTGCGTGCGAGAGAGAGAGAGAGAGAGAAAAAAGAGAGAGAGTGAAGAGAGAGAGAAAGAGAGCGTGCGTGCGAGAAAGAGAGAGAAAAAAAGAAAGAAAGACTCTCTGATACCCGAACGTTGCTTATAATGTTGGATATTTCTGTTACCGAAGGGAAACGTTATACTTGGTAAGAGAAAGAAAGAGATAAATAAATAATTGTAGAAAAAACAAACAAATAATATTCATATTATAAAACACACAACATTCACCTAGCTTGGTGAATACAGTACACTAAGCAAAGTGAATCTTTTCACGCCAGTCATCTACAAGCAAAATCCTGTTGTTGTTATTTTTGTAAATGTCGCCCCGGGATGTAAAATGAACACGGGTTCACCTTCTTGGCTATAGTGAATCAGCCCCCCAAGGTCTACATACATCCCGCGGAATTAATTCTACGAATGTTTAATAAATGAGGGTAATATTAGATATTTTGGCATTCATCCGACTTATATCAAACCGGAAAAACAGACTCAACGCAACTGTATGAGTGTACAAAGACGAGGGAGGGGTTTGTAGTACAGAGAAAGAACAGAGGTCGGCAATGCAGCAAAAAGACGTCCGAATATTATTATTATACAGGATTTGTATAGCGCCAACAGATTGCGCAGCGCTGTACAATGTTAAGGGAGACATTACAGTTACAATACAATTCAAGACAAGGGGAGGGCTCTGATCCGGAGAGCTCACACTCTAAAACCGACTTGTATTAATCCCGCTATGAAAATAGAATTTGGAGCTTTTATCATGCGGCACTATCAACCAAAAAAGTGACAAGTTGTCATTTGTTGGGTAACTGATCCGGAAATAACAACTTGCACATTGCAGTTATATAAGCTGATAAGAAAGGTGACATATCTTCTAGTGGGTCAGGTTTATCATCTCAGCCTTCCTGTATCTAAATCTGGCCACATACTATACAATCTGATTGCTCAATCTCCTGGACAATCTCCTTTAACCATTACTGAAACTATGTGATATGAGGAGAAACCTGAACAACTCATTTCCTTTGTATCCAATCAGACGGACCCTTATACTACATAGTTGATGGAAGATCTAAAGGAGATTGTGCAATCAGATTGTGTAGTATATGGCCAGCTTAAGACGGCCTGTCTTTTGCTGCGTCAGATCTGCACATGTATGTTCAGCCTTATGAGCAGCCAAATTATAAATGGGTCAAAAATGTGCCCTGCGATACGAGTCAATGATGTGATGGTTGGGCAACTGTATTGATCACTCTTTTTGGCTTTGAAATCGTCTCACACACCCAACCCTCATCCTCATATCACCCAACTGTCACACTCATTTACCCAACCGTCACTCTCATGTACCCAACCGTCACTCTCATGTACCCAACCGTCACTCTCATGTACCCAACCGTCACCCTCACGTACCCAACCCTCACCCTCCCACACCACACCTAATACCCAACTATCACCCTCACGCACCTAAACCTCATCCTAACGTACCCAACCGTCACCCTCACGTACCCAACCGTCACCCTCATTTACCCAACCCTCATCCTCATATCACCCAACTGTCACCCTCATTTACCCAACCGTCACTCTCATGTACCCAACCGTCACTCTCATGTACCCAACCGTCACTCTCATGTACCCAACCGTCACTCTCATGTACCCAACTCTCACCCTCACATACCCAACCTTCACATACCCAACTATCACCCTCACGCACCTAAACCTCATCCTAATGTACCCAACCGTCACCCTCACGTACCCAACCGTCACCCTCATTTACCCAACCCTCATCCTCATGTACTCAACTATCACCCTCACACACCCAACCCTCACGTATTCAACCTTCACCCTCATATACCCAACCCTCCCCCTCCCGTATCCAACTATCACCCAAGGGCTTTACACAGTAGAAAAGCAAAAATTTTCTGGCACTCTTACATTAAAAAATGACACTGTCTAGCTATTGGGGTTAAAAACAAAGGTTTTAGCTGTACACCTTTTGCAAAATATACCCAACCCTCACCCTCACGTACCCAACTTTCACATACCCAACCTTCACCCTCATGTTCCCAACCTTCACCCTCATGTTCCCAACCCTCACCCTCATGTTCCCATCCCTCACCCTCATGTTCCCATCCCTCACCCTCATGTTCCCATCCCTCACCCTCACTTTCCCAACACTCACATACCCAACCTTCACCCTCATGTTCCCAAGCCTCACATACCCAACCCTCATGTTCCCAACCATCACTCTCACGTACCCAACCCTCACCCTCATGTTCCCAACCCTCATCCTCATGTACCCAACACATTTAACCAGCATCTCTACAACGGTACTTCAACGTGCCAATATCGACCATCGTTGGTCCCAGGAGCAGCCATAATTAGAAAGTAATTTTTATTCACCAACCAAAAGTTAATTCCTGAGGATGCAGCGCGCTGGGTAAGGGCACTTGGAAGGGTGAAGGTCTTACCTGCCGGCAGGACGTGAGCCTGGAGGATAGCGGATACGGCGATCCAGTTGGGCTTCATGGTGCCTCAGGGTGGGTCCCTGCTCTTCTCTTCGAGTTGTCACCTGCTCGGAGTAGAACCTCGGGCTCTCTCACCCACACTGCACAGGAAGTGGAAGATCTAAAACAACTTCTATACGTCTCGCTGCTGAATGACTGATACAACAACCAAACCCAACCACCACGAGCTCCCCGTCACTACCTCCCCTCTCCACTTCTCTCTGCAGGAAGCTCGCAGGTCTTGTAGATACTGATCATCAATCTGCCTCACTTAAAGTGGGACTCCGGACTAACAGAAAGTATTCCCCTTTAGTGTACTTATTGAACTCCGGCTTTATCTTCAGTCTTGCAGAGTTGTACCGCCTCCTCTCCTGGACTGAAATGGCTTCCTCTGATTTCCCTGATGGCTTCTCATAATGTGCATCAAAAGCTGCAGCAAGTCAGATAGAACCCGCCTCATTTCCTGGCTGGAGGATATCCAGCATCATCTATGGCTTTCCTCCCCAGCCCTGGTCTGTCTCTTTCATTCAATGGATATAAGTTCCTTCACCTATGCGGGCTCAGCATCACAGGTGGACATTACCTAGGGTGGTCCACATGCAAATACATCCTGTCTAGGAGCGCCCACTTCTCCAGACTGACCCCCACCCAGCATTTTGATATTTGCATAACTCCTCCCAAGAGCCAGGCCACTGCTTGCATCAGGGCTGAGGGCTTTTGGGAGGAGTACTGAGGCAGGGTGCTGTGATGTTTTCAGGAAACTATGTACAATGTACATACCGGTCCCTCCCACCAGCCATGATCTGACTGAAATGCATAGAGAAGCTCAGAGACCCCGTGATCACATCACTGAGTCTAAAATAAGGAGGAGGAACCACATCACTCAGCAGGGACCAGGCATCTGATACATGGATGTAGAAGAATTTCTTGGTGACAGATCAGAGTTAGCACTTGCCAGACAGGTACAGGAAGTGTTAATCATCTTTTATTGCAGGAAAACCATGTATGGGAACAGGGTCACTTTAAGGCATGTAAAAATGACACATGATCATACTGACTGAGAGGCCACTTTGGCACGCCTTAAGTGCACTTTACCATGCCTTGGGTGCTCCTGCCATGCCTTGGATGAAACAAGACTTGAATGTATTTTAAAGGAAAGGAGAGAAATTCAGAGCCATCGCTGACCTCCTTCTAAAAACCAGACCTTTTCAGTCACTCAAGGGGAACAACATGGCAGATTAGAAGTCGAGCGTTAGTTCGGGACGTGTAATCTGCATGCGTGTTCCATGTTTTGGCATTGGATAGTACTAATGCCATTGGGTTAGCAATGGCCATACAATGGCTGGGTCATGTAGGGGTTAATGACAGCAATGACAAGCACCTCTGAGTGTCAACAGTAATTATATTACGCCCGCAGATATACAAATAAATGTCTCTATAGGTGAGCACAGATTTCCCTCTTATCCAGGGAAAGTGTAACAATCCGTCCTTTCCTTATTCTGAAGAATTAAAAGCAAAGCTCTGATTGGTTAATGAGACACAATTCTGTTACAATGTTTCCCAACGACTTCCGTTGCAAATCGCACACGTTACTGCCACCTAGTGTTCATTTACAAGAATGCAACCGAATTGTATTTCCACATTGGAACGTAATTGGGATATATTTGTTACGTTTCCATTCACATAAAATCATTTTTTTTTTTTTAACTGCTACCTGATCAATGCATGCTCTACTCTGATAGAAACGTTGTTCTCTGTGCTGAGTATGGCTCAGGAATGCAAGGGGGTGCTGGACAGGTTAATGTTAACATAATGAACCGTGTCTATTCTGTGCTGGCAGATCTCAGAAGCAGTTGTACATTAGACCATAAACGTAGACAAAACGTGAAACGGGCTTTAAAGCCAAGTCAAGCTGCACTGATTGCTAGAATAAAACCGGGCCACACAGTGTCATTGCTTGTCATGGTGCTGGCAGCCAGGCCATCTGCACCATAGGAACACATGACACCATGAGGCCAGGCTGCCAGCATCAGAACAACCAGGTCACCCTTATCCTAGAAATCATGTATCATCTGAATTTACAACTCTGCCTCTGTTGCACCTAAAACCCAAGCCGTTGTCATCCCAGCTCAGTTCTCCTCTGCTGGTCTACAACCCCCCCCCCCCCCACACACACCCTTTTGAGAGGGGAAGGGTGTTCTGTAGTACAGCAGGGGAGAAAGGTATGACTGACAACACTGCTTGGGATTTTAATGCAGCAGAGGCAGAGTTGTCAGCTGAAACAGGAAGTGAGGAGCTCACTGGATTTTCAGCAGGGTCAACAGGCACTTGTGTTTTTAAAAAGTCAAAGTTCTGCGTTGGCTTTTTTTTTACATGCAGAAATGTGCATGCATTACAGAGATCTACTTATTTTTTTTAAGTAGATAGAGGATGAGGCCTCCTGGTCCCTCCCACAGCTCTGCTCTCTGCACAGGCTATGTAGAGCACAGCGATTACGTCACTGCTACTTTAACAAAGTAATATCCGGGAGTTACAAATGCATCAAGTGGATTCATATCCTATGTGGCTTTTGAGAAATAGGGCTGCCACCTGTCCAGGATTCACCCAGCTGAAACCGGGACATAAGACGTCAGACGGACGGGGCAACCACGGGGTCCTGGTGTTCCAACTTGAGTGCATGGAGGAGGCGTGGGGAAACGGAGGGACACTGGAACTTAGAGAGCAAGGAGGTGTCTGAAACACAAGGTGCAGATAAGTCTTGAAGGGCACAGGGGTTCTACTCCAGGCAAATGTGTTGCTCGCTATCTCTCCTCACTCCCCTTCCTGGCTGTCTCTCCTCGCTCTCTCTTATTGGCTGTCTCTTCTTTCTCTCTCTTCATTCTCTCTCTTCTATCTTCTGGTTGTCTCTGTCCTCTCTCTCGCTCCTCGCTTTCTCTTCTTGGCCGTCTCTCCTCGCCTGCCCTCCTGGCTGTCTCTTATTCTCTCCTCAATCTCTCTCCTCACATTCTACTGGCTGTCTCTCCTCACACTCTCTCTTGGCTGTGTCTCCTCACTCTCCCCCCTGGCTGTGTCTCCTCACTCTCTCTCCTTAATCTATCTCCTGGCTCTCTCTCCTCACACTCTCTCTTGGCTGTCTCTGCTCGCTCTCTCCCCCTGGCTGTGTCTCTTCACTCTCTCCCCCTGGCTGTGTCTCCTCACTCTCTCCCCTGGCTGTCTCTCCTCGCTCTCTGTCCTGGCTGTTTCTCCTCGCTCTCTCTCATTTGCTGTCTCTCCTTTCTCTCTCTTCAATCTTCTGGTTGTCTCTCCTCTCTCTCTCCCCGCTTTCTCTTCTTGGCTGTCTCTCCTTAGCCGTCTCTCCTCGCTTGCCCTCCTGGCTGTCTCTCCTTATTCTCTCCTCACTTTCTCCTGGCTGTCTCTCCTGGCTCTCTCTCCTTAATCTATATCCTGGCTCTCTCTCCTCACACTCTCCCCTGGCTGTGTCTCCTCACTCTCTCCCCCTGGCTGTGTCTCCTCGCTCTCTCCCCTGGCTGTGTCTCCTCACTCTCTCCCCCTGGCTGTGTCTCCTCGCTCTCTCCCCCTGGCTGTGTCTCCTCACTCTCTCCCCTTGACTATCTCTCCTCGCTCTCTCCCCCTGGCTGTGTCTCCTCGCTCTCTCCCCCTGGCTGTATCTCCTCGCTCTCTCCCCCTGGCTGTATCTCCTCGCTCTCTCCCCCTGGCTGTATCTCCTCGCTCTCTCCCCCTGGCTGTATCTCCTCGCTCTCTCCCCCTGGCTGTATCTCCTCGCTCTCTCCCCCTGGCTGTATCTCCTCGCTCTCTCCCCCTGGCTGTATCTCCTCGCTCTCTCCCCCTGGCTGTATCTCCTCGCTCTCTCCCCCTGGCTGTATCTCCTCGCTCTCTCCCCCTGGCTGTATCTCCTCGCTCTCTCCCCCTGGCTGTATCTCCTCGCTCTCTCCCCCTGGCTGTATCTCCTCGCTCTCTCCCCCTGGCTGTATCTCCTCGCTCTCTCCCCCTGGCTGTATCTCCTCGCTCTCTCCCCCTGGCTGTATCTCCTCGCTCTCTCCCCCTGGCTGTATCTCCTCGCTCTCTCCCCCTGGCTGTATCTCCTCGCTCTCTCCCCCTGGCTGTATCTCCTCGCTCTCTCCCCCTGGCTGTATCTCCTCGCTCTCTCCCCCTGGCTGTATCTCCTCGCTCTCTCCCCCTGGCTGTATCTCCTCGCTCTCTCCCCCTGGCTGTATCTCCTCGCTCTCTCCCCCTGGCTGTATCTCCTCGCTCTCTCCCCCTGGCTGTATCTCCTCGCTCTCTCCCCCTGGCTGTATCTCCTCGCTCTCTCCCCCTGGCTGTATCTCCTCGCTCTCTCCCCCTGGCTGTATCTCCTCGCTCTCTCCCCCTGGCTGTATCTCCTCGCTCTCTCCCCCTGGCTGTATCTCCTCGCTCTCTCCCCCTGGCTGTATCTCCTCGCTCTCTCCCCCTGGCTGTATCTCCTCGCTCTCTCCCCCTGGCTGTATCTCCTCGCTCTCTCCCCCTGGCTGTATCTCCTCGCTCTCTCCCCCTGGCTGTATCTCCTCGCTCTCTCCCCCTGGCTGTATCTCCTCGCTCTCTCCCCCTGGCTGTATCTCCTCGCTCTCTCCCCCTGGCTGTATCTCCTCGCTCTCTCCCCCTGGCTGTATCTCCTCGCTCTCTCCCCCTGGCTGTATCTCCTCGCTCTCTCCCCCTGGCTGTATCTCCTCGCTCTCTCCCCCTGGCTGTATCTCCTCGCTCTCTCCCCCTGGCTGTATCTCCTCGCTCTCTCCCCCTGGCTGTATCTCCTCGCTCTCTCCCCCTGGCTGTATCTCCTCGCTCTCTCCCCCTGGCTGTATCTCCTCGCTCTCTCCCCCTGGCTGTATCTCCTCGCTCTCTCCCCCTGGCTGTATCTCCTCGCTCTCTCCCCCTGGCTGTATCTCCTCGCTCTCTCCCCCTGGCTGTATCTCCTCGCTCTCTCCCCCTGGCTGTATCTCCTCGCTCTCTCCCCCTGGCTGTATCTCCTCGCTCTCTCCCCCTGGCTGTATCTCCTCGCTCTCTCCCCCTGGCTGTATCTCCTCGCTCTCTCCCCCTGGCTGTATCTCCTCGCTCTCTCCCCCTGGCTGTTTCTCCTCTCTCTTGGCTGTCTCTCCTCACTCTCTACCCCTGGCTGTGTCTCCTCACTCTCTCCCCTGGCTGTCTCTCCCCGCTCTCTGTCCTGGCTGTTTCTCCTCTCTCTTGGCTGTCTCTCCTCACTCTCTACCCCTGGCTGTGTCTCCTCACTCTCTCCCCTGGCTGTCTCTCCCCGCTCTCTGTCCTGGCTGTTTCTCCTCTCTCTTGGCTGTCTCTCGTCACTCTTTCTCCTGTATATTCCCCCGAAAGAAATTGCCGCGCACCGCCACAGTGTTCGAATTTCGCTTGAAGAAAAGGTGGCCACCGTATTGAAGAATATACTTAAATAAACATTTTTGTGACCGGAGTTTCGCTTTTCTTCTTCTGACTGCTGTAGAAACAAAGAGAAAAATTGCAGGAACTTGTAGTTCCCCATCTGCCCATGTGCCCCATAAAGCATCTCTGCAGGGTAGGGTCAGCCCAGTCAGTGTGAAATAACATTTTTACAGCCTTCTGCTTCCATTGAGACGAGTCTGAAAATTACAACGCTACACGCAAGCACACAAAGAAAATAAATACTATCCAGAGCCGGCGAATCGATACTCAGTCACCGCAAGCCACAGGAGGATTTGAAATCAATGGCTGCGATGCCACTGAGATTACACTGGCTATTGACAATTCCGTGTAGCACAGTATTGTGTGCAGTGAAATGAAGTTTTAATAATGACAGAAGGGATACATTCCTCTTTTCCCGGGGACGGGGAGATGACACATGCTCTCCAGCAGTGCCGACACGCAATCTTCACCGCCGGGAAATAGAAATAAATATTATTGTAATATCTGACACCGGCTCTTTTGAACTGAACAGCGAGGGATGCTATTTACAGCCTCTTCTACGTGAGCTTCGTGGCAAACATGACAAATATAAAGCCTTTGATCTGTCGAAAAACAAGAGCCAGCTTGCTCCTGTGCACAAAGCCACCTCCCTGAATACAGTGTTACCTCGGTTCACAAACGCTTCTGTCCGCGAACAATTTGGTTCACGAACAGGAAGTTCGGCAAAATTTTGCTTCCGTTCTGGAATTCCGCATCGGGTGACGAACACAACCGCAGCCATCTTTCCCGCTCTCACACATGGTCGTGGCTTCCTCTAGTCGAGAATATAGAGATGTCACCAGCACAGCAGACTCCTTCAAGGATAATCAATCGTGAATGTATTCCAAACTTATGTCAAATACACATATGGTGCATTTGACATAAGTTTGGAAAACATTCACAATTGACTATCCTTGAAGGAGTCTGGTGTGCTAGTGACATCTCTTTATTGTCTGCAATTGGCGGAACCATCCTCAGTCATTCCCAGCACCCTTCCCCATATTCGTGGGTTGTCCGGTAAAGAGTGCAACAAACCTTTCTCCTCATTTCCTCTAGTTGAGATCGCGGTCTGATCACAGTTTGATTCGGTTCGCGACCAGAATCGTGGAACTAATGAAGTTCGTGAACCGCGGTACCACCTGTGCATGCTTTGATGAGTTTGGTGTGGAGGAACTGGAGTGTCCTGCACAGAGCCCTGACCTCAACCCTACTGAACACCTTTGGGATGAATTGGAAAGGCAATTGCAAGGCAGGTCTTCTCATTCAACATCAGAACCTGAGCCAGCTCCATAAAGATTTGGTTTGATGGGTTTGGTGTGGAGTGGCTTCCACATAGCCATGAACAACACCCTTGTTCAATTGGAATTGTTGGAATACTGAAAGGTCTTCTCATACATCATTGAACCTGACCTCATACATCATCTTCTCATACATCATTGAACCTGACCTCATACATCATCTTCTCATACATCATTGAACCTGCCAATGTTCTTTTGGCAGAATGGGCACGAAGCTTCAAGGAGGGGTTAACCTTATATTAGTGGCCATGGTTTTGGTATGGGATGTCCAAACTGTTACCACAATTATCTAAAATGTCTTTGTAGCCTTCCACCATGACTGTGCTCCTGTACACAAAGCCAGCTCCATAAAGACATGGTTTGATGGGATTGGTATGGAGGAACTCGAGTGGCTTCCACAGAGGCCTGACCACAACCCTATTAAAAACCCTTGGGAGGGCTTGGAATGCAGAAAGGTCTTCTTATCCATCATCAGTACCTGACCTCAGTATTGGTATTTTGGCAGAATGGGCACAAAGCTGCAAGGGGGCTGCTAACTCCATTAGTGACTATAGTTTTAGGATGTCCAACATCCTATGTAGGTGTGATGGTCAGATGTCCACAAATCTTTACACCTATAGATGTATTAAACATGTTTTTGTCTATCTGTTCTAACACTACAAACAGTAAAGTGTATGTAAACCCGAACAATTATTATTTCTTAACCTTATTATCTGTTAAACATACCATTGAAAAGCATTTTGTTGTATTTGTTCAAAATAATGATTATATAAAAATGTTATAAAAAAATGTTGGTCACACCAGGAATTCAGAGCTGTCCTGTGCACACTGCCTGTTTTATCTGAAGAAGTTTAATTAGCCCCCTCAGTTCATATCCCAGTTCTTACTACAGAACAATGAATCCCTATGTTTTGAAAGTGAGGAGAGGGGGAGGGATTCAGTAGCTGAGCAACAGAAAAATGGGCAGTGCTGATGCCATTCAGTCCACAAAAATGCTGTGTGTTTTCTAGACCCCTTATGTCACCTTAAAGAGTACCTGTCAACTCCAATGTGCTATCACATAGGCGGTTTATGAGCCCTGTGACGGGGGAGAAAGGATGAATTCCCTGACTGATGGAGTTTACATCGTCTCCCTGGGCTTGTGTGGGTTTTTTCTGGATACTCTGGTTTCCTCCCACACTTCAAAGACATGCTGGTAGCTTAATTGGCCCCTGTCTTAAAGGAGAACTATGGGGTCAGGGCTTTTCCCCATAGTTCTCCGAAGGATAACGGGAGGACACAAACTAGCGTCCTCCCGTCACCCTAAGTCCAGTATACCGCGAGCTACAGCTCGCGGTATACTGAGACGCCGCAGCGGATCCCGACATCGATGTCGAGATCCGCCCAGCTGCGTGAGTGAAAGCTGGCTCTTCCTATCTAGAGGCAGAGCCAGCTGTACCCGCCCCCTCCCCCGTCCGGCCACTCAGCGCTGGTGGATCGGAGCTGGGAGGGGGGAATCCAGTCCCTCCCCTGTCACGGCAGAGAGCCGTGACAGGATCGAGAAGTGAGCGAACACCGGCATGTGTTCGCTCACCTCCCAATCTACTGAGCCGACCTGTGACAGTCTCATTGTCACAGGTTAATTGGCTCTAGTAAGTGTGTGCGTGTATGCATGCATGCGGGATAGGGATCATAGACTGTAAGCTTCTTAAGGATCCGGACTGATGTGATTGTACCAGGCTGCTAAAATTGCTGGTGCTATATAAATGCCTGTAAGGGGGCTGAAGGCAGCATCAGAGACGAGGGGTTAGACTGTGGGCTGAAAGGGGTGTCTTCTGCACCCAAATGGCAGCAAGGCTTGTTGAGGTGCACCTTGCAGAAGGCTTTGCAGAGGATTAAGCTCACCTCTGGCTTCAAGCCCTATAGTCTGAGTGGGAGCCAGGCTCCGAAGGCTTGCAGGTACCTAATGCAGAAGTAGATGAACGAGAAGGGGGGGATTCCTCTGACCCCTCCCCAGTCCTCTCACGTTGAGGCAGCAGCATACTCCGCCCCCGTGGTGTTAATAATCTCTGTGTCAAAAGCAGGGCCGAAAAGACAACATCCCTCAAAGAGGCTTAAATACTCCTTGTATGTAGTATCAACATCACAACTGCACCACCAGAGTGACCTGCACATTTGTATGGACATCAGACCCATAGGAGACACAAGTTGAGGTGCTTGTAACAAGCCATCACAGCTGAAGCACAAGGCTCCAGACATTGAATCCATCTGCACCATGAGACAGGGTCCAATCCTAGAGGTAGAGAGATCCCTTTTGAGGGAGTCCACCCATTCAGACACTGTTTGGCACATTAGTCACTGCCAATACAGGACAGAGGACAAAACCAGTCAATTCAACCTGTGAAGTAAGGTGGGATTCAAGATGCCGGTCATTGGAGGGAAAGTCACTATTGCGGGCCACCTTACAGACACTGAGCCATCCAGTTGTGCCAATGCCTGCATCCCCCTTGCCTGCTGTATTTCCACCTGCCAATAGCTTGTCACAATTGTGTTCCTGGGAAACACACATGTATGAATTGCTCCGCAGTGCTCGCAGCTGTAGAGGTCAGCGACGGCTTATTTTAAAGATCTTGGTAATATAGAAATACTTCAAAACGTCTATCGCCTGGCCACAGGTTCACATTAAATTCTGAATATACATCACTTGAAATCCATTATTTGTATGCGATTTAATAATAACCACACATACATTTTGTATAAAGTTAAAATTTATTTAAGATTACAAATTGATTTCAGTGCAATCTCACACAAAGTGCTTTAACATTTTCATATCCTTAAAAAAACAAAAAATCAGACTATTTTAAGATTCAAAATCTTTATACGGTCTCTAAACATTGCTCAATGATTTTAAGGCAAAAAGGGGAACAATCGAGAATTCACAGAATAATATCTACTGCAGAGTGCAATTCATCTTCTTTTCATGATGATTTCTTCATAAGAAGTGCTCTGCTTTCTATTTTGTGACCACAGAATAAGGAGGAACAAAGTTCTCACAAAAGGAACATAAAAAAAAACTGTCACGGCAGAACTTGCTCCTGTTTTCATGAGACGACTGAGATGTAAAGGGACGTTCACAGCTGCGTAGAGAGGGTGGAGCAGTGCCGCTTCACTGTAACAGAGGCCGATGAGGTAATTCTAAAACAGGTTTCCTGGTTCAAAGCAAAGAAACATCCAGTTGTTCCGTGTGATTTGTTGACCTAATCTAATATGGAGGCTCCCAGACACGGCAGAGGACAATTTGGGCCTTATTCAGTAAAGAGTTATACTTTGGGTAACTCGAGTGCCACACTTATGGTCAAAGAGTCCGAAGTAATGTTTTCTTAAATAGCCAGTAGAAAGTAAGCCAATGCATTTCAGGGGTTCGGACAGCGTGGGTTGGAGCAATGGACATTGCAGTGGAGGGAGAGACTCTATGTGGGTTTGGATATAAGAAAAGCCTTATAAGTTCAGTTTTATTGGGAGTACCCGTCTTTTTTATTACCATTACAATAAAAGAAGAAAAACATGTTGATGAGGCTCCTGTCTTGTGCTTAAATATTTTTTTAACTTGTGTTGTAGCCCTGATGAAGGGGTACTGTCCAAACCCCCTAAACACATGTGCTTTCTTTCTACTGATTTAATAAAACATCACTTTGGACCACCAGTGTACTTGTTCTTGTATAGTTGGACTTTTCTCAAGACCCCTCCTTTAGGGATGTTGTGGTATACAGGTGAAACGCGATTAGAATATCGTGCAAAGTTCATTTATTTCACTAATGCAACGTAAAAGGTGAAACTAATATATGAGAGAGACTCATTACATGCAAAGCAAGATAATTCAAGCCGCGATTTGTCATCATTGTGATGATTATGGCTTACAGCTCATGAAAACCCCAAAAAGTAGATTATTACATGCAATCAATAAAACAAGGATTGTACATAGAACAATATCGGACCTCTGAAAAGTACAAGCATGCATATGTACTCAGTACTTGGTTTGGGCCCCTTTTGCAGCAATTGCTGCAATTACTTTTGCACGATATTCTAATTATTCGAGTTTCACCTGTATATGAGCAGCCTCACCAAAGAAAGATAGCACAGTTATTGAGGCAGTCCTTTCTAACACTGCATACTACTCATAGAAGATCTAGTGCTTCTCTTTGTATGTACTTCCACTTCAAGAGAACCTGTCACTTTTTACAGTGCTGTGCAACGCAAAAGGCATATTTTGTGTACAATCCTGGTAAAGACAACTGTAAGGTCTCAGTCACAAGCATGCAAATAAAGGAGACTGACACTTTGTGTGCTGGAGCCAAATGTATTCTTCTACCAGTGACGTCTCAACCCAGAAACAAACAAGCAATAAGTCCATCCCTGCTGAAGTGAGTCTCATAAAAGGACACCCCCAGCTACCATCCCACCCCCACCCCGCCCCCAGGCAGGGAATGTGGGACCGGTCAGACTAGGTGCCGAGAACTTTAGAGGTTAGCCATATCCTAACACCTATTCCTTTTGTACCTGAATACAAGTGTTTTCCTATAAGCATTTCAGAACCAATCATTTCCTATTAGACAGATACTGTCAGCATCTATTCCCTTGTTCATGATAAAAGGTGGTTCTCTTTACATTCAAGTAAGCACAATGAAATTATAAGATATACACGTAGAGAGTATAAGAGAGAAGATAAAAAGGCACATCGGTATTAAAAAGTGAATGGACCTGAGTACATGAAAGAGATTCCTCAATGTTCAGACAGCCCGGATCTGAAAGAGAAGAAGATATTCAATATAAAAGAGGAACCAACGAGAGCAAATCACAAGTAATCACAGAACATAATCCCAACAGGATCTCAGAAGAAACACTACAAACAATTCCGGTCAAGCTGAGCAGCGAGTCATTACACGCTGCCCGGCTCTCCGATTGGCTCCCTCGTCATCAGGTGACAAGGGAGCATGGAGCCGACTTCCCAGCCAATCGGAGAGCCGGGCAACTCGTCATTACACAGCGCCCGACTTCTTGTCTGGCCAGTAAGCCGGCTCCATGCTCCTTCGTCAACTGGTGATGAGGGAGGATGGAGACGGCTTACCTGCTAATCAGGAAGCCGGGTGGCACGCCGCCTGGCTTCCTTAACGGGACTTCCGGTATCAGTATTCAGTATCGGCGAGTACTGAAAAAAAAAATTAAAATATCGGTACTCGATAGCGAAAAAATGGTATCGGTGCATCCCTAGTAAGAACAAACTCTTATTTTCTCCTTTTGTTCCGTTAAATGTACCACCTGAAGCATTCTGTTTTACTGATTTGATAAGTGCCAAAAAAAACCTTTTGATCTTGAAAATCAGAACTGCCCAGTGCACACGTCCTGCGAGATCTCAATGGGTCTATTTGGCCCTCCTAGTTCTTATCTTGGGCCTACAAGTCAATAAGTGCCTATGCTTTGAGGATGAAGACAATGGGAGTGGCAACTAAAAAAACTAGAAGCCACTCTACCTGAAGGCTTCTTAAAGGGAAACACACAGTGAAATGTGTACGTATTGTAGAAATATACTGCATATATTTTTTCTTTTAACCCCTTCGTGACTGACGACGTACAGTGTACGTCGCCAGCATCGGGGCTGTTTAAACAGACTCCCGGTGACTTTTGCCGCCGGGACTCTGTTTAAACTTGTAGAGAATTGTCTTGCAATACACTTCAAAGGTTCAAAGTGGACCTTTCCCTAAAAATCGCATCAACATGCAGCTTTTTATGCTGATGTGAAATCATCTTACATTCATTAAAAAACATTTTTCTTTTACCTACAATTACTGTTTTTACACTTACTGGTACTTTTGGGCATTAGTGATGCAGCACATGACTAGGAGATGCATCCTGGGAAGGTTACATCAGCAGAGCATTGCTGGGAAATCTCACGAGATCTCAGGGAAAGGCTGCGACGGACTGAACCGTCACTGGGGCTGCTGGAGGAGCCTGGGGGCTAGCCTCCTTCCTACTGACTATGGACCTAGAACTATGGAGACCCCCAGACCTCTTGGGGTTACATGGAACCATTCTCCTAGGATATGTGTGGAGTGACAATACTGCATGTTTCCCCTGACATTACACCTAAGTGACCATGTATTCATTATAGGCAGCAGGCTGTCTGGAGGGGCCATTGTTTGGGATGATCTGATTAAGGACATTCATTAAGTTCAAAGAGTGTCTGTGCTTAAGGACTTCCTATGCGGCACCTAGCTGTCTGGGGGAGGGGACACACTAAACTCTATTCTGATTCTGTGAGGTATAAACTCTGTGTGCTTTCTCCAATAAAGCAGTTCTTGATTTCCTCTTCAACATTGGTGTTGTCTGATGATTGAGGAGGTTAGCGTTCTGTCCTAATATATTGGTTCTGTCCAATAATTAGGCAGGTTTGGGCTGATGACCCTGGAATTCAGGGGGTTCCAGCGGAGAGGAAGCTGATTTCTGACAGAGGTACCCAGTCGGAGTACCAGGCGGTCCGTCACAAAGCCATTTTCCTCCCCTGAAATGATGTGCATGGTCACATGTCCTAGTCACATGTGTCAGAGTTCCAGGAAGTAAAGGGAGATATATTAATCTGCCCTTAGTAAAAATGGCCGCTGTGAGAAGATTGGGGAGGAAAAGAGAAATAAGTAATGCAAAGAATAACAAGCCGGCAATTATCTAGAAGTATGTGTTTGTAGATTGTCATCACTAACTATTAACTATTGTTAAGAGAAGGGTACAGTTCCTCTTTAATACCTTAGTTGGCTTATAAATTCACTGCCGGTGTCCTTTGCTGTATATATAACTCTTGGTAACAGGCGGTAATGGACAGACAGTGGAGCAATAAAATGATTTCAAACCTTTTAACATTATCTTGTGTCTCGTTTTCACAGACCAATAAAATAGCACCTTTATCTCAACAAAGGCATTCTTCAATAAAAACTTGAAAACTTTGTTTTGAAAAATGTCCTTTTTGAGAAAAAAATAAAATACTTTTATTGATGTTATAAAGGAAAAAAAAAAGACATGAGGTAATAACATTTTTTAGATCATTTTATTGTTCTGAGGTCTCAAAGGGGGGAGTTGATCAAAAATGGAGCAGCAGTGCATGGTAACCAATCAGCTTCTCTCTTCAGTTTGGTTAGTTAAGATTTGAAAGCTGATTGGTTACCATTAACAACTGCCCCAGATTTTCATAAATTCCCCTCAACATCTTCTGTTCTATCATGACTGTGCCCCTGTGCACAAAGCCAGCTCCATAAAGACATAGTTTGATGAGTTTGTTGTGGAGGATCTCAAGTGGCCTTCACAGGGCCCCGACCTCAACCCTATTGGAACAAGGACTGCAAGCCAGGTCATCAGTCCCTGATCTCACAAATGCTTTTTTGGCTAAATGGGCACAAAATCCCCCAAAACACTCCAAAGTCTTATGGAAAACCTTCCCAGAGGTGTGGCCGGTGTTACCTCATAGGGGGACCAACTCAATATTAAAGTGACACTAAACTGAGGAGTTAAATCTTAAAAATGCATTCAAGTAGCTTAACTATTAACAATAATGTGCTATATCGCTGTGGAATTCATGATGGTGGACTACATATTTCTGTGTACCTCCGTGTAGTTCCAGTAGTACCCAACAGTCCTTTAAAAGTAACACTAAACTCAATAGTTAAAAAGGTACTTGAATGTATTTTTAAGATTTAACTCCTAACAAAAATGTATCTTATTTGTGTATCACTCGGCTGTAGATCCTCAAATCATCTCTGAATTGGTGCCGACACTGTCCTTCCTTCTGGAGGGGGGCTACTTTTGTTCCCCATGGTCCGTGTGTGTGCTGTAAAGTAGTCACCGCTCCAAGCTCGCTCCCAGGATGGACTACAATCTCAATACTAATCAGTAAACTAAACGTGAGATTGTAGTCCATCCCGGGACCATGGGGAACAAAAGTAGCCCCCAATCCAGAAGGAAGGACAGTGTCAGCACCAATTCAGAGATGATTTGAGGATCTACAGCCGAGTGATACACAAATAAGGTCCAGTATTGTTGTTAATAGTTAAAAAGGTACTGGAATTTATTTTGAAGATTTAAAGGAGAACTATGGGGTCAGTGGTTCTCCTCAGGTTCACGGGAGGACACAAACTAGTGTCCTCCCGTGACCCAAAGCTCAGTATACCGCGAGCTGCAGCTCGTGGTATACTGAGACCGCCGCAGCCGGGACGGATCCCAACATTACTGTCTGGATCCAACTAGCTGCGTGAGTGACAGCTGGCTCTGCCTATCTAGAGACAGAGCCAGCTGTACCCGCCCCCTCCCCCGTCCATTCCGCCAGTCAGCGCTGGAGGATCGAACAAGGGAGGGGGAGAATCCCTGCAGGGAGCCGTGACAGTCTCGTCTCTCTGCAGGGAGATGATCGAGAAGTGAGCGAGTGACGGCATGCGTTCGCTCACTTCCCGATCTATTGAGCCGACGTGTGACAGTCTCATTGTCACATGTCGGCTCGAACTATGAGGTTGAGTGATTTTCACTCACCTCATAGTTCTCCTTTAACTTCTGAGTTTAATGTCACTATATTATTGACTTGGCCCCCCTATGAGGCAACCCGGCCTCCATAATGTAATATTACAAGCAAAACAATCAAATTTAACTACACTTGCAAGGAAAACGCTAAAGAACGATCATTAGTGCATATATTTGCACAGGATGAACATTTACAGATATTCAGAGAGAACGGCCCTGCAAATTCTTTATAACTCAGCCCCTTAAAGGCTATAAAAGCTAAAAGCCTCAATCAAAATATTCTTCTAATCAAAGGCTGCAAATTCCTTCCAAATGACATTAACATGTTAAGGCTAATATGAGATTTTAGTGATTGAGTTTACAAATACATTAACCTTTCCCCACCCAAATTGGTCAACTAGTTGAATTTAGTTTCTTCCACCCAAAACGATAAGCTGCCTGATTGCATTAGCAGCATTTCACACAAAGAATTTGATCTTCCTAGAAGCCGGAGCAGATGCATGCTGGGTAACGGAGAGTGACTTGGCGCAGCATCAAACACTCTGTTCAGAAGGTTAGCTCAGTCTGCGAGAATCCTGCCCTCCAACACAGCAAGAGGTTACCGGTAATGAAATATGTAGCAGACCTGCCAGCTTGGTGAGAGAACTGCTCAAAGCAAGATGGCATGGAGGGGGGCAAATAGAAAACTAGAGCGCCTTCTTGGCCCAGGGGGGCGAGTGCCTTGGCATACGGGAAGATGAGACAGGAGATATATATATTATTGAGAGTCTGTGGGCCTCTCCTCACTGTGCCTGGCTTCAAAGACTTCACGAACCGGAGACCATCAAACAAAAACTACATCTAGGTCTAAAAACTTGAAGTTAATGAACCTTAGGAGCTTGTAGAGTCAGACTCGGTGACCTGAAGTCCTCCGCTTCTTGAGGAAATGACATTTCCCAGCATGCTCTGCCATGGTATGTGTTCACATTCAATTGTGAAGATATGTAATCAGGACACCTCCATTATTATCAGAAGTATAGGAGGGAAGAGAGGCCGACAGACACAGGAGCCCAGATATCATTTATCGCTCATAGTATCCATTAAATAGCCAACGCGTTTCAGAGGTTCTGGCAGGATTCATTTGTTAGGGCTTCAAAATGTTGGACAGAAAAAGAGATTCAGATAACAGGAGGTACGTAGATCAAGAGAACAAACTAAAGCGACAATGTCAGTCCAAAACAATCCTAATGGGAGTTCCCCGACATAGAAGGGGTATTATCCTCCAGTGGCCCGTGTCTCCTATGTTCCCTCCATTCCAGTGCTACAGCTTCCTTCACACTCTTCAGCATTGGAGACTAACAGGTATATTGATAAACAGTAAACGAATGTCTGTGAACGATCCTTTTGGGTGAATAATGGCAACAACCATGTAGTGTGTTGTAGTAATTAGGGATGCACCGATACCTGTTTTTCGGTATCAAGTACGAGTACAGATATTTCGCTTTCGGTACTGATTACCGATGCTTCCACTGGCATGAAGCTGGCTTCCTGAGCAATCAGGAAGCCGGGCGGCGAGAAATGACATGCCGCCTGGCTTCCTAAATTGCCCGGGAAGGCGGCTCCATGTTGTCTGCTCGGCTCAATTGTCATTGGTCAGAAAAACGGCTTCTCATCCAATCAGGAAGCCAGCTCAATGTTCCCCTACGGTACTGGCGGTCAGAGGAAATCTTCCTCTGACCGGACGTTCCGGTATCGGAGCATTTTGGCGAGTACAAGTACTCGCCCGGATATTCGGTATCGGCACCGATACCAATACTGGTATCGGTGAATCCCTAGTAATAATACATTATGGCCACTAGATGGAGCTGGAGAGCACAGGAAAGGAGTACAGTTGTACCTCTGTTCACGAATGCCTCTGTCCACGAACAATTCGGTTCGCGACCAGGAAGTTCGTCAAAATTTTGCCTCAGTTTGCAAACTCTACCTCGGGTTACGAACACGACCATCTTCCCCGCTCTGACACATGGTCGTGGCTTCCCGTACTTGAGATTGCGGTCGCAGACGGGGCTGTGGACACTTACTGTGAAGCTTTTTTGTGTGCTTTGAAGCACAGTACCTTAAAGTATTACTGTATTCAATCCAGCATGGCTCCCAAGAAAGTGCAGAGCAAGCGTGGTGGGAAAAAGAAAGTGCAGAGCGCTAATGAAGGTGACAAGACTGTGCAGAGCATTAATGAAGGTGACAAGAATGTGCAGAGCATTAATGAAGGTGACAAGAATGTGCAGAGCATTAATGAAGGTGACAAGAATGTGCAGAGCATTAATGAAGGTGACAAGAATGTGCAGAGCATTAATGAACGTGACAAGAATGTGCAGAGCATTAATGAACGTGACAAGAATGTGCAGAGCAAGAATGGTGGTAAAAGAAACCTGTGGTTCAATTTTTTTTTTCCATATGGTTCAGAACGGATTAACCTGATTTACATTGAACCCTATGCCTATGGGAAAATGTGATTGGGTTCACAACCAATTCGGTTCGCGACCAGAATCGTGGAACCAATTAAGTTTGTGAACCGAGGTACCACTGTACCTCTTTCCTATGCTCCTTATCTCCATCTAGTGGCCATAATATATTACTACAATACACTATATCCAAATAGGAAGAACATTTGTTTTTGTCCTTATTCCCCATAATGAACATTCACAGATATTTGCAGGGTGATGGGCCCTGTGAATTGTTTAGAAATAGACCCCCATGTATCAAATGCCTTGATCTTTTGCCATGTGCTGTGGTTTCATCCTCCGTCCCCTATGCCACTACTGTGTATTACTATACAGGGAGGTTGTTTGCTAAAAGACGTGTTGGTAGAGCTGGACCTAAAGGTGAGTATAATGTGACAACAAATACAGCTTTTGGATGCTGCTCTCCATGCAAGATGACTGCCAGCCCCTGCTTCCTAATACCCATCCTGAGGGGAAGCTGTCACATTTGGCAGGGGTAGTAATACCATTGCTAAATGTTTTACCTGCCTGCAGGAGCTCGGGTTCCTTTGTGGTGTTGTCTGGGCGCACTTGTGCATACATTCGCCGTTTGGGTGAACATAAATTCCCTGCAAATCGAACTTGGCGGCGAACCTGAATCTCATCCCTTCTAGAAAATCACTACTATTACAATCCTTTCAAATATAAAAGGTTTCATTATTAAGATGACCCGAAACCGAATACTGAGATCCCTGCTTAAAGAAGAACTCCGGGCAAAACGTTAACCCTGGCAGTAAGGCAACCCTTGCAGTAAGGCTCCCCCGAAACTTCAAGGGTTAACTGCTTGTTTATGTCTAGGTGCGAAAATTAAAAAGTTATACTCACCCGAACCTCAGAGCCGGAAAACTGTCGCAGCATTCCCTCCAACCTGTCTCTTCCTAAGCTGCAGCGATAGTATGTCCCTTGGGATCCTCACGTCCTATACACATTGTATGGAATGTGATTACTCAAGGATGCTTAGACCGCTGCAGTGTAGGAGAAGAGAGGCTCCAGGGACCTTTCTAAGAGCAAACCGCCTCCGAGGATCAGGTGACTATAACTTTTTTTTTTACATTTTAGCATGTAGATAAAAAAAAGCGGTTAACCTTTGCAGTGCTGGGGTAGCCGCGCTGCAAGGGTTAATAAAAGTTTTCTTCTTTAAGCCAATCATAACTGGTTTTTTTTTCTTTCTTGTATTTCAACAGTTGCTTATTAAATGCCGGTTCACACCACAATGTCTGCGTTCCAGAGCGTTCGGCCTGCAAGCGCTATTTTTGCAGATCGCGCTGGACTGGAACGCAGGCACTAATGTGTCACGCGTTCGGGTGATGGCACTGCAGGCGGGGCGGCGGTGCCATTGACTTCAATGCACAGCCACGCCCCCTCCTGCCCCTGAACGCAGGGAGCCGGCCGGCTTATGTTCCAGAGGCCAAATGCTCTGGAACGCAGTCTTTGTGGTGTGAACCGGCCCTCAGGCAGCATTGCTGTGAAATACATACCCCACTCCAGGAATAATCTACCAGTCTATACATTCAGAACAATAATGGAAATACGGGCGCCACAAGCGTCTACACATGAAGGAATTTGGAAATCTATGACCCGTGTGTGACGGCTCCTCCTCCCTGGCAAGCTAATGCCCCGGCTCGAAAATCAGATTAAGAGATGGGCTGTGTTGATTCCAGAGGTGAACTTACCATGGCTTGGCTTTGTAATACTCGTCCGGCGTCACAGTTTTAATTCCACCGAAGTAGTCCAGCACCCAAATGTTGGTGATGTTGAGTTTGGCAAAGAACCAGTTGTGGTCGGAGGGCCACGTGGCCATCTCCGGGTGGCGGCTGAACAAAGCTACCTTCGCTGTGTCATTTTCCTTCCCTTCCACCTGTATAGGATTACATTCACCAGTCAGATCATCATAGAGAGGAAGGACAGCTGTACAATTATTCTGACAATGTAAAAGCAATCAGGTCATGCTAAAGTGGCCGAAAGGTCCTCTATTAAAGCCGAATTCCAGGCAGATATATAAAAAAAATCATCACTGCAGTCGTATATATTCATAGAAAGAGAAGTATTTTCATGCAGCTGGTCTAACTATCAGAATAATCCCGGGAGAAGACTCATGGCCGGATTCGTATTGCCTATGGAATGTACTGGTGACTGGTTCTGAAAATCTGCGTGCCCTTGGGTTGTGTTTCTCACCATATTTCAGTCTCAGTAACTTTTAACTGCCTCCGGGCCGGCCGTAGTAGAAAAACGGCCAGCCCGGAGCTCTCTAGATCTGAGCGGGCGTCTCTAGACGTCCGCTCAGACACGCCCCCTCGCGCGCGCCTCTCGGCGCGACTATCTGTCCCCAAAAAATGGTATAAAATTCATTTCAGTACAGCGTTGCATGACGGAATAAACGTCAGTCAAAGTATCGCAGCGCTGAACACTGAAAAATGGCCTGGCCAGGAAGGGGGTCTAAACACCTGGTCTTGAAGTGGTTAAAAGTATGCAAAATCTCGAAACAGCTCACCCCCCCAAAATACAATACCAACCCCTCATCCTAACCAGGGGTCTTGTATGGAATTTAAGGGGGGACCCCAGGCAGAAACGTTCCCCCTTAAAGGGACATTAAACCCTCAGATTTTTTAACATACACCAATACTGTAATGTGCGCCTTACTGTAATCCATGGTTGTTTCCCTTCTCTTTCCTGCTCTTCCTTTTAAATCCTCATGTCTTCTCATGCTTGGGGAGAACTTCCCTTTGCAGCTGAGTGCCTCTTCCTGTAGTGCTGGCTCCGGTTGTGAACCTGCACACAGACACCATGTATCCATTCCTGAGACAAGGCAGTCTGCTGCAAAACAGAAGTTCTGCCCAGCATGAGAAGAGATACAAATCTAAAAGGAAGAGCAGCAAAGAGAAGGGAAACAACCATGGATTACAGTAAGGCGCACATTACAGTATTGGTTTATGTTAAAAAATCTGAGGGTTTAATGTCACTTTAACATCAGAGTCCCCCCTTTCACACTAGAAGTCCCCCCTCTTCTTTCCACATTAGGCTGGAGACCAGTGCTGGCTGTAGCTCCCCCATGGAAATGCTGCTCTGGGTCTGTGCCTGTGTGGCTTGCTTTCCAAGCAGATTTGGTTCTTTACCTTCTGGATGATTCCGGAGAGTATAATATGAGCACAAAGTGGACTCTGCGGATCATACTGCTTCTCTCTGCAATATGGAGTCTGGGCCAGAGACATGGTCAGCGAGGCATTTGCATTCACCTGAATGAAAGAAGAAATAGTTCACGTGCTGAACATAAAATGGAGATAGAAAAATATGAACAAGCCGATAATAATAATAATCCGTTTTAAAGTCAAACGAGCATTTAAAACACACCAACAGCTGGTTTAGCCTTCCTCCACTATAAAGTGCATTAGACTTCAGGATGCCAAGGGACATACCACAACCAGGGCGGAGGGAGAGACTGCAAGGGATATCTTTTGGGAATCCTGAAGTTCCCCTTCAATGCAGACCTCCACAGACCCCCATACTTACCTCCGTTCACTACTTTGCTGCTCCATTCAGCTGCCAGGAGTCAAAGCAATGAGCAATGCACCTGCCTCATAGCACACTACAACACATATCCACCTGCTCTGTGTATGACCCTATAGCACACGCTAAGCTGCATTCACAGTCCATTCATTTAGAATTGGCTGTCTAACGCAGGCCTTCTTAAACTTTCTCCACTCGTGACCCCTTTTTGGCCGAGGAAATTTTTAAGGGACCCCAGCGTCGGACGGTGTCTCTCCCCTCTTTCCCCCAACGTCGGTCGGTGTCTCCATCACCTAGCATCAGTCGGTCG
>NW_017306574.1:389819-390469 GCF_000935625.1 Nanorana parkeri
CCCCCTGCGTCGGTCAGTGTCTCTCTCGTCTGCTCCTCCCCCTGCGTCGGTCAGTGTCTCTCTCGTCTGCTCCTCCCCCTGCGTCGGTCAGTGTCTCTCTCGTCTGCTCCTCCCCCTGCGTCAGTCAGTGTCTCTCTCTTCTCATCCCTCCCCCCAGCGCCGGTCAGTGTCTCTCTCCTCTTCTCTCCCCCCCCCAGCAGTGATGGCGGTCCTGGCCGGGGACTCAGATCGCGACCCCCCGTTCACTTGCGGGACCCCATATGGGGTCGCGACCCACACTTTAAGAAGCACTGGTCTAACGCAATGAGTCTCAATGCACAAAAACCTGTGCGCTGCAGACTTATTATGGGGAGAATAGACCCCATGACCTCTGTTCAGGATCTCACCGCTGCAGTGTACCGCATCTGGGGTGAAAGGGCCCTATGACCTCCGTTCAGGATCTCACCGCTGCAGTGTACCGCATTATGGGGTGAAAGGGCCCTATGACCTCCGTTCAGGATCTCACCGCTGCAGTGTACCGCATTATGGGGTGAAAGGGCCCTATGACCTCCGTTCAGGATCTCACCGCTGCAGTGTACCGCATTATGGGGTGAAAGGGCCCTATGACCTCCGTTCAGGATCTCACCGCTGCAGTGTACCGCATTATGGGG
>NW_017306574.1:390907-402030 GCF_000935625.1 Nanorana parkeri
CTGCAGTGTACCGCATTATGGGGGCGAAAGGACCCTACGACCTCCGTTCGGGATCTCACCACTGCAGAGTACCGCATTATGGGGGGAAAGACCAGATGACCTCCGTTCAGGATCTCACCGCTGCAGTGTACCGCATTATGGGGAGAAAGGACCCTATGACCTCCGTTCAGGATCTCACTGCTGCAGTGTACCGCATTATGTGGAGAAAGGACCCTATGACCTCCGTTCAGGATCTCACCGCTGCAGTGTACCGCATTATGGGGAGAAAGGACCCTATGACCTCCGTTCAGGATCTCACCGCTGCAGTGTACCGCATTATGGGGAGAAAGGACCCTATGACCTCCGTTCAGGATCTCACCGCTGCAGTGTACCGCATTATGGGGGGAAAGGACCCTATGACCTCCGTTCAAGATCTCACCGCTGCAGAGTACCGCATTAAGGGGGTGAAAGGACCATTCAGGATCTCACAGCAGATAGAGAAGTAGAAGCTGCTTTCACAGACTCACATGATGTAGATCTGCATTTCACAACCCTGAATTCTGCTGAGTCATCTGCTGACTCGCTGGAAACGTGACCAGAAAACGTGCATGAAAACAGACTTCAGTGTCACTTCTGCTGCACATACTGTACACCCGCTGGCCACTTCATTAGGGTCACCTGTTCAACTGCTTGTTAATGTAAATATCTAATCAGCCAATCACATGGCAGCAACTCAATGCATTCAGGGAGGTAGACATGGTCCAGATCTGCTGAAGTTCAAACCGAGCATCAGAATGATGAAGAAAGGTGAACATGGCAAAGCAAGTGGACTGCACCACACCGGGTGCCGCTCCTGTCAGCTAAGAACAGGAAACGGAGGCTGCCATTCGCGCAGGCTCCCCAAAATTGGACAATAGAAGATTGGAAAAACGTTGGCTGGTCTGATGAGTCTCCATTTCAGCTGCAACATTCAGATGGTCGGCTCAGAATTTGGCGTAAACAACATGAAAGCATGGATCCATCCGGCCTTGTATTAACGGTGTGGGGGATGTTTTCTTAGTACCAATTGAGCATCGTTTAAATGCTCAGTTGGTACAATGTTTATGTTAATATAATAACCAAGTTATACTCACCGATCCTCGGAGTCGGCTTGCTCTTAGACTAGTCCCTGGAGCCTCTCTCCCCCACCACTCAGGCGATGGTATGTGTAGTAGACACGATGACTCAGGGACCTTAGACCACTGCATTGGCGGGGGGGAGGCTCCAGGGACCGGTCGGAGAGCAAGTCAACTCTGAGGATCGGGTGAGTATAACTTTTTTATTTTTGACCCTAGACAAAAAAAAACACTTAACCCTTGCAGCGTGTGCGGTGATAGCCCCACTGAAAGGGTTACGAATTCTTTTTCCCCCAGAGTTCTGCTTTAAACACTTCCTAGGAGGCATAAAAAGCTTTTTTAGGCCACCCTCATTTCTCAAAGTGTCTTAAATGACAATAAAATGGAAAATTGTATACTTAGCTTTCTCTAATTTTACTTCCCTGACACTAATGTAAGGCAGCATACACAGGAGCGGAGCTACACCCACTACAGGAAACTACAGAAGGGCGGAGACAAGACCAGTCACTCTGCACATGGAGAGAGAGCAGCAGTGAGCGGTCTTTATTACAGGAGGGGGGCGGAGACAAGACCAGTGACCCTGCACAAGGAGAGAGCGCAGCATTGAGCGGTCCTTATTACAGGAGGGGGGCGGAGACAAGACCAGTCACTCTGCACATGGAGAGAGAGCAGCAGTGAGCGGTCTTTATTACAGGAGGGGGCGGAGACAAGACTGGTCACTCTGCACAAGGTGAGAGAGCAGCAGTGACCGGTCTTTATTACAGGAGGGGGCGGAGGCAAGACCAGTCTCCATGCACAAGGTGAGAGAGCTGCAGTAAGCGGTCTTTATTACAGGAGGGGGCAAAGACATGACCAGCCACCCTGCACAAGCAGAGAGAGCAGCAGTGACCGGTCTTCATTACAGGAAGCTCCATGTTTCACACCGGATTACTGCACAGATCTGGAAGAAATACACAAAGCTCACCATGATTCAAGGAAGAACTCTCACAGAACATTTGCATATCTTGGAGTTTATCTTTAAAAATGTGTACCAGGGTAAAAAAAAAAAGAAAATACACCCAACACAGGCCCAGTGACACAAAATGAGATAAGCAGAATTCCCTACAGATGTCCCTGTGCGATAATCAGCGTTTACAAGGAAGAACGCACGTGGTGTGACCCGGTGACGTCAGTAGTTAAGAGATTCTTCACGTGTAGGTCTTATGCTACTGTGACAGGATCTGTGAAAGGAAGAACTACCCAGCCATCAACCATCAACAACCGCGGCAGATGTACCTGTAGTTCTCAATAGAATAGAAAAGTGTGGTGACATGGCCTCACTTGTAGTCCAGTCATTCTTTCTCCCTGCTATGTTACTGAATGTCCATACCGAGGAGAGGAAGGGTCTGCAGGAGCCAGAGCATTGCACCCGTGATCCTCTGATTGAAGTTGCAATGCTTTACTGGCTCCAATGCAAATAAACAATACATGCACATTTTTTATTTTATGAAGATGAATGCTTATTAGTATTATTTATTTTGTAAAAGTTGGGAATTCCCTTAAAAGGGATCTGAAAATATGGCCCCTTACCTTGGTTGTGGAAGAGGTGGCTGCTGTTAAAGGTTCAGCTGCCTGAAGACGAGGCCATAAGGACAATGCAAACCCAGCTAACCCACCTGCACTAGCAGAGTATTATTACTGGATGATGACCAACAATATGGCGTCTCCCTGCGCTGGAAGGCACACAGGTGTACATGCCCAGTAAGCACAGGCCTGCAAAGCCTTCCAGGAAGTCAGGTAGCTGTGCTGAAACAAGATGTACCCCCCCTCGTCATTACTGTGCCCTGTAATAATCTAGGGGTCTGCAGATGGAACCACTGCACTCGGGGGGGAGAGAAATGGACACTTCCGGATGTGTCAAATGTTACGTAGTAATATGAAAACTCAGGGCTGGAAAGGCACATACACTACTCTTTCCATTCTTCAGAGACCTGACAGGTTCTCTTGAAGGGCGCCAGACATGTCACACGGGCCTCACCCGTATTGCCCAGCTGAGGGTCACGTGGTCTCCCTCAGCTGGGCCATTATTTAAAGAAGAACATTTCAATGGACTGTCAGGGTCCGCGGTGGGCCACGTGATCTCCAGCTACAGCATAGGCCGGAACGGGTCCGCGGCAGGTCATGCCCCCCTCCCTCTCCGCGCGATCCCCATGGTAACCTCACCTGCAGGTCCTGCACGGAGATTTCTATGGCGGTCAGATAGAAGTAGGGGACGCCGCTGCTGTGGCCCCGGGGCCCGTCGCTGATCGAGAAGACGTTGGCGAAGGGCTGGCCTCTCACGGGCTCATGGCTGGAGATGGTGGCCAGGGCGCCCCAATCGCAGTGGTGGGCCACGAAGCGCGCCACCCGGGCGGTCTCATTATGAGGGGGGATGTGCGCTCCGGACGGCGGCGCCCCCAGCAGGGTGAAGAAGAGAGCGGACGCTCCGCAGTAGAACAGGATAGCGAGTTGCGACATCTTGGTGACTGAAACTCAGAACCGAGCGCCGGACAGTTCTTACTCCAGACTAGCCAATAGGCTGCGGCCATCTGACCCGCCTAGCCAATCAGAAAGCAGGGTGGGGAGTGGCCAGCGCGATGTAAACAAGCACTGGCGTTTCAATAGGCGGGGTTTAGACGTCTGGTCTTACCATATTGGTTATTTTCCATATGCAGTCTTTGCTACTAGCCAATCCTGTCGGAAGCATTTCTGACAGGAGCCCAGCGTGGCGGAGGAGGGGCTATATAATGATAACATGGATCAGGACCAATCACCGGGACAGGTGGGCTGCGACGCTGGCCAATCAGAGTGTAGAAAGGGGATAATTGGAGTTGCATGTATCAAATTAAAGTTATAAGGGTCTATTTATAATCAATCCATAACAAAATAACAAGTGAAACAAAGTAACAAACTAATAAAACTCAATTTAAAAAAACAACACGTTTATGTTTATAAAGGTGACAGATGCCTATGGACTTCTATTTCTCAGATAGCAAGCAATTGAGCTGCAAGTTTGAAAATGACTTGCTAAACTATTGCAGACTTGCCAAGCTTCACAATTTTGTTGCACAATTCCAGCAAGTCTCCAGACCAGCGAGCTTGGTTTGTAGCAAGTTATCCTTGCTATCTGGGATAGAGAAGACCCTTCTCACCTCAGATATAAGCAGCAGGACAGTCATCAGAAATTTCGGGGCCCCTTACACGGCCGCAGCGCCCAAACCCCCCCCCCTCCCGTACCGCTGCCACACTGAGCCAGTCACACTGTTATTATTATACATTTAAATACCTTTGACATATATATACCGCAATGCTGTACAGAGAACACTGAGCCAGTCGCATCAGTCTCTGTACAGAGGAGCTTACACTCTAATGTCCCACCACAATCACACACTATGATTATACATGTATAAAGCTCTGACATATACCGCAGGGCTGTACAGAGAACACTGAGACAATCACGTCAGTCAAGCTTGGAGCGGTGGAAGCAAAAAGAAAAAAAAGAAAGTGTGGTGTGCAATATAGTGAAATGTAAAAGTATACAGCAAAGAATGCAGAATGGCATCAGCTATAGAGGACTACAAATCCCAGCAACACAATATACATACAGTGTATAATGTATTGCTGGGATTTGTGGTCTTCTATAGCTGATGGTAAATATGCAGCGCAATATACCATCAGCTATAGAGGAATACAACAAATCCCAGCAATACATTTATCTAGCGGGAGAGAGCTCAGAGCTGGGTGGTGTGGTGTGAAGCGTGCGGCGCGTGTGGGGCAACTAATCGAAAGCCGACTAATCGATGATGGAAAACGTTGACAACATTTTCCATCATCGATTTTAATCGACTTAGTTGATTAGTTGTTGCAGCCACAGTCACATCAGTCTCTGTACAGAGGAGCTTACACTCTAATGATGTCCTCCCCACAGTCACATCAGTCTCTGTACAGAGGAGCTTACACTCTAATGATGTCCTCCGCCACAGTCACATCAGTTTCTGTACAGAGGAGCTTACACTCTAATGCCCCCCCACATTTACATTACCCGCTGGACGCAGGGCTTCGTGACCCGCTGAACTCAGGGATAAGTGACGCGCTGGACACTAGACATGTGCTGCGGCAAAAAATTTGTTTAGTTTCATTTTGTTTTGATTCAGATTTTGTGTTATTTCGTTTTTCGCGATTCTGGTCCGAAAGTCAATTAGTTTCGGGATTCGGAGGAAATTCGTTAGCGGTAGTCTGTACGAATGTTCATTTCCGTTTCATGTTTGTATAATTTCTTTCATTTCATTTTTTTTTTTTAAATGTCACTTTGCTGCAATGAAAATTCGTCTACAAACGCAAATGCGTACAGACTAACGCTAACGAATTTCGTCCGAAAAAGTAATTTTTCCCAAACGAATCGCACATATCTACTGGACTCAGGGCTTAGGGTTAGTTCACACCATAAGCAGTGCGTTCTGGTCCGATTCTGGCCAGAACGCACTGCCCGCATTGGGGCCGGCTCACTTTTTTGTCTGGCAGGAGGGGGCGTGGTGGGCCATTGAAGTGAATGGCACCGTAGCCACGCCCTTCGGCCGCAATGCGATCGCAAGGCACATGGTGCCTGCAGTGCGTTCGGGTGCGGTGGGGTAAAAATGCTGCAAGCACTATTAACAGATTATGTGGATTGGAACAACATTCACCATATTTATTTCCTGAGAATTTTTGTACAGGTCATTCTGAATTGAGAAAGCTGGTCAGATGACGAGTGAAACATCTTCAAGAAAAATACAGCAAGTACGGTTGCCTCGATTTATTTTTTACAGCTATACCCCTATTAATGTTTTACTAACTATGGTCCACCCTTTATACCTCATAATTTTCTGCTCTTGCCCACAGTGAGAGCCAGTCTTGGTCTCTATATAGTCTCACTCCTGTCTTTTTGCCAGTTAAAGACACGTTGCTGAGTTTGTAATAAAATGTGTTGCTTTATTGGAGAGTGTCCTCTGTTCATTGGTGTGTTTTGTATCCTGTATTGCTCTGTTGTATCCTGTATTGCTCTGTTGTATCCTGTATTGCTCTGTTGTATCCTGTATTGCTCTGTTGTATCCTGTATTGCTCTGCTTTCTTCTTTCTTCTGAAATTTGTAATAGTTAAAAAAAAATGGATAGCACTCACTTGTGTTGTTTCAGGAAACAAGGTACTGCTCTCCAGACACCAGAAGTCCATAACTACCATTCATTATCAAGAAATAAGACCCATATTGACCAGAGTTCAAAGCCAGGAAGCTTTAAGCACAGTGGAAGCAATCAGCCTTGATGCATTTCGTACGCTGTGATTACTCATAAGCAGAAAGTACGTCATCCAAAACGCGTCAAAGGCTGTTTGTTTGCATTGTGTTTGTATGCTGATGTTTTCACAGATGCTCACTGATTGTAAAATCTGGCCCTGGTGGATCATCTTTCTTCATATTGTGTTGCATTTAGCCTGGGCAAGGTGTTGGATGCATGGCCCAAAGTCAGAGGTGTGCCCAGAGGTGTATCTACAGCAAATTGGACTCCTGGCGTACCATCCAGTTCCGGGCAACCAGTAATGCTGCTGGTTGCAAGGTGCTGGGTGGAACGCTGGCCAGAGCATCCCAGGTTGCTGAATGGAGAGATGTGTAAGGGCCATACACATCTCCCTGCCTGGGACGCTCTGGCAGGGGTTCCACCCGCATAGACGTCTCCCCACCACTCTGGTTTCTAAGAGCCAGGCGGGGAGATGTGTATGGCCCTTACACATCTCCCAGTCTGGCTCTTAGCAACCTGGGACGCTGCCGCCGGTTACCCACCCAGCTCCTATCAACTAGTGACGTCACTGGTTGCCAGGAGCTAGGCGGGACACCGGGCAGAGCGTCCCTGGTTGCTAAGAGCTGGACGGGGAGATGTGTATGGGAGAGGGGTAGGGAGAGAAAAAAAGTCAGCTGTCTTTGTGGGTCAGAAAACTTTTCCACGGAGCGGCTCCCGCCCTTCAAGTGACACCCAGGGCATGTGCCAAATGTCCCATACCCTGGATACACCACTGAGTGTGCCACCATCCTCCCCCATGCTGCAGCCGATTATTCATTAATACAGTATGTACAGATATATGTACATGTGACTATTACAGAACCACAGTTCTCACAAGATCTAATGATGCCCTTCTGCTTCCTCTTAGGTCATCACAGAATTGTATGTTCCTCAATTCTGTCTATCACTGATGTTGAGAATGAGATACCGTATATACTCGAGTATAAGCCGAGATTTTCAGCCCATTTTTTTGGGTAGCGCATGCCTTGTGCAATCTCGAGTAGCATTGCTAAGGGCAAGACGCTAGGCCTCCTCCCTGGAAGACAGAAAGCTTTGAAAGAAGCAAACTAATAAAACTAAAGGAGAACAATGAGATGAGTGATTTCCACTCATCCTCATTGTTAGAGCCGACCTGTGACAATTAAGCTGTCACAGGTCGGCTCTATCGATCGGGAAGTGAGTAGAAACATGCCGCCTATCTGCTCACTTCCCGATCGTCTCCCTGCAGTAAGGGATGACTGTCAGTCACCGCACCCCGCTGGGATTCACCCCTCCCCTCTTCAATCCTCTAGCGCTGAGTGGAGGAACGGGCAGAGGAGGGGGCGGGCACAGCTGGCTCTACCCCTAGATAGGCAGAGCCAGCTGTCACTCACGGAGCTGGGTGGATCTCGACAGTATTGTTGGGATCCGTCCTAGCTGCGGCGCTCACAGTATATCGCAGGCAATAGCCCGCAATAGACTGAGCTTTGGGTCACGGGAGGACGCTAGTATATGTCCTCCCGTGACCCTAACGAGAACTATGGGGAAAAACACTTACCCCATAGTTCTCTTTTAATGGAAATTCCATCTGGTGGGTAAAGTTCTGCTTTAAAGTGTAACTAAACCCAAGGGCAAAAAATTTCATATATTGCAGCATTCTAGTCATTAGACCTGGTGGCTGCATTCATTTTTTTTGTTCAGGCTCAGTACATTTTATGAAAGTACAGAAAAATCCCTGTTGATCCTGATAGAATTTCAGAGTCCTTGTAACTTTCTGTGTGCTTTTTGCAAAATGCAGAACTGAAATCTCAAACAATGTTATCAGCAATCTTTTGTGAACTGCAAAGCACCTGCATGGATATGAAGAGAGGAGGACGTGTTTGTAGTCCAAATAGAGCAGCTTAGGGAGCCAACACCGTTCCTCTATAGATACAGTACAGTGAGTGTTGTCACCCTGGAGCAGGAAGTGTGTTACTGGCAGGATCAGCACTTAAAAATAAAGGTGGGGAGCCTAAAAAAGAAAACTAATGCATCCAACACATCCAAGGACTGGTTACAATATATTACTAATTTTGTTTTTGGGTTTGGTTGCAAGAGGATGAAAAAAAATTGGTTGAGCAACTCCTGTACAAAATATACAAAAAAATAGATACAGTGCAATTAGCTGCCCTGACAGTGACCGCTAACTACAATGAGGGGAATTTATCAAAACTGGAGCAGACAGGGTTAAGGGAGGGGGTGCATGTAGGCATGCAATAGTTTCTGCAGGAACTATTACATGTTTTTTTCATTTCCAAGGCAGATTACAGAATGAAATGGAAATCAGATATGTCCGTATATGTTCTCTTACGTTTTGAACAGCTCAGGTTCTTATAGTGGCTACACCAGAAAATGGGACCTTACTAAAGAAGATTAACATTCAGTGACATATCTGTAAATGTGACTCTGCTGCCCATTGTTGGAGGGACAAACTGCAGAATGAAATGCACTGATCCCTGTTTTTCGGTATCAAGTACAAGTACCGATATTTAACTTTCGGTAGTCACCTATACCTAGTATCGATACCAGTACTTTCACTGGCATGGAGCTGGTTTCCTGGTCAATCAGGAAGCCGGGCTGCAAGTCATTACCCACCTCCCGGCTTCCTGATTGCCCAAGAAGCCGGCTCCATTATGTTTGGTCGGCTCGACGCTGATTGGCTGGGCCAAGCTTCCCAGCCATTTAGCATCGAGCCAGCCAAACAGCATGGAGCCTGCTTCCAGGCCAATCAGGAAGCCGGGAGGTGGGTCATTACCACTCGGCTTCCTGATTGGCTGGGAAACCGACTCTGTGTTCCCGCGCGGCACTGCTGTTCAGAGGGAAATCTCCCTCTGATTGAAAGTTCCGGTATCGAGGTAAGTATCGAGTACTTGCCCAAATACTCGGTATCGGCACCAATAAAGATACTAGTATTATAGTAATAATAATATTTACACTTTTGTTGGAATTTTCTTTACATATTATTGGTAGCAGTGTATATGGAAAATACTTCATCATGGCCACTAGATGGAGCTGAAGATCATAGAAAATAAATGCATCTTATTAACAAGTGATACAATGTAACAATTGTAGAGAATGGTGGAGGGAATTAGCAGAGAAATGTTCTCACTACGGCTGTTAATTTCCACTTCCTGTCTGGTTGATACCATTGTGGACCCACGGTGAGAAAAATCCCCCTAGTTAAGTCTTCGACAGCAATAAAACCTAGGAGAGGTTCTTATCCTTCTCTACTATAACCCCAAAAGTAAAAAGAAAATACTCGGTCACTAGCCCAAAACAAGCATTACAAAGCAACTCCTAATTTGCATACTTGTTTCAGATGAATGACCCAGAAAGGGTGATTTATCCAAACTGGAGCAGACAAAATTTGGAGCAGCTGTGCACTGCAACCAATCAGCTTCTATCTTTCATTTTTAAATCTTAAAAGGAAACTGAAGAGAGAAGCTGATTGGTTGCCCTGGGTAACTGCTCCAGGTTTTTTCTGCGCCAGTTTTAATAAATTCCCCTCATAATGTTTTGAAGCCGATGGACAAACATACCAGCCAGGTATTTAACTACCTCCCGGCCAGCCGCTGTGTATACACGGCCTGCCGGGAGCTTCAAGTTAATATTTTCATAAGGAGGAGTCACCAGTAGTAGCCTCCATACTACGTCAGTACAGGTTTTCCTGAACATAACTAGACACTGACTGCAATACTGAAATCTCACCACAAGATGGCAGCATGTAATCAGGCAGAAACAAGTGGCTGTAGATATGACTTTACCCACTTATGTCCCAAAGCATTTTTTTTTTTGGTTTGTTTTGGTACTGTCCGGGTTCCGCACCTCTATACCCTTTAGAGTTTGTAGGCTACCATAACATAGTATATACATCGCTTTTTTTTTCGGGTTTCTTCTCAAGCAACATTTGCATAGTTTGCGCATTCCCAGATTTGCATGCCCCAAAATATAACCTGCCGAGTAAAATATAATTTGCAATTTTAATGTACCGAAGCGGCATGTTAAAGGTCAAAGTAAACGTTTGCCTTTTACTCTAGGAGAGCTCCATTCCCCTTTCAAAGCTACAATGTGATGCATGCAGGGGAAACAAATTCTGTTTGTGTAAATTATTGTTATAGCATTAAGATAGGATTAGGACCGACAGGACACAAATTAGCACAATGGACATTGTGTTTGCTTACCTGAGTGTCTGACGCCCGTGCAGTAAATGCAAATGCTGTTCAGATCATCCAACGTCATTTTTGGTTCCTGGGAAGACACCGTCTACCTGTAGTAATAAGTGAGTGAACTGAAAGTGAAATATATATATCCAGTCTTTAGAATGCGACATACATTATAGGCAATGTTGAAACTGGATTCACACCTTGCCAAGTCTGTGGGACGTTTTACCAGTCCACGGAGCTAGCATAGTCCCAAAGTAACCCAAAAAAATCAGCGAGGCACCACACAGGCTCAGGAAGGCAGGATATGCAGATTGCCTTGCCCCCACTGACATTGCCTTGAATTGACAACTTACAAAGCCTGGCCTACCCATCTCCCTGATGTCACTGAAAGTCCGCCGGAGGCTGAGAATGGTGTGCTGTGCAAAGAGAAGCTTGCCTACAGTGGTACATTACATTCCCAAAGGTAGGCAGTGGTGTCACTAGGGTGGTATTGGGGGGGGGGGGGGGGGGGCCACACTGGG
>NW_017306574.1:402354-418828 GCF_000935625.1 Nanorana parkeri
GGGGGGGGGGCGGCCCACATCCAGGTGACGCCAAATGACTGGCAGTCATTTTGGTGTCACCCCCTCTGAAAAGTCAGGTACTCGGTCATAGACTGAGAGCCCGACAGTTGCACGAGAGAGGAAGGGACCCGGCGGCATACCTTATCCCGCCGGGTGAACGTCCTCTCCTCTCTCTGCCACCGCCTATCACCAAGATGGCCGCTGGCAGGTAACAGCATGTGACGCCATCACGCATGTGTGCAATGACATCACGTGCATGCACAATGATGTTACGGCGGGGGGGGCGTCACCCGGTACCTGCTCCAGGTGACACCCTGCCTCGGGAGGCCTAGGTATAGGGCTTAGGGTCTGAAATGCATGCATTGTGGCTGATCTGAGGTCTGATGTGTATTAATTGGAGCTACTCTGAGGTCCGAAGTGCATGCATTGGGGCTGTTCTGAGATTTATTGTGCATGCCTTGGGACTGATCTAAGGGCTGAAATGTATGCACTGGAGCTGATGTGAAATCTCCAGTCCATGCATAGTGGCTGATCTGAAGTTTGAAGTGCATGAATTGGAGCTGCTCTGAGGTCTGAGGTACAGTAAGTGGAGTTGATCTGAGGTCTGAAGTTTATGCATTGGGGATTATCTGAGGTCTCAAGTGCATGTATTGAAACTGAACATGTTTTGCGTCTGAACCCGTTAATCAGTTTTTGCGGACCCCATGTCACCTTCGTTGATACTTCCAGCTCCCTGTCTCGGTCTCCCCCTTCGTGTACGCAGCACACTCGGCGGCAGTTCTGTGTGATGAGGGGGCGGGGATTACACCGCTCCCTCTCATTGGCTGCTGCCCGGCTGGATGATGTTTCACGCTGCGCCCGGAACAAGATGAGGGGAGCAGCGTGAAGCATGTAGGGCCCAGGACGGGAGGAAGAGGTCCCGGGACTGGTAATCAGCGGTCACCAGTGGCCCCTTCCTCCTGTCCTGGGCCCCCTCCAAGTGGCTGAACTCCAGGGCCCGGTCGCGGCCGCAACCTCTGCGACCCTGGTAGTTCCGCCACTGCTTGTCATCAACAGTACAATTATCAGTGAAATTAATCTAAGAATACAACGCGCCATTGTTCACAGGCATATCAAGTGTCTAAAGCTTGTGAACATAACCCTTTATATGGAAAATTTGCTGACGCCTGGTGTAGAATGCCCAGTCACCAGGGCAACTTACAGCAAAGCATTCAAGAAATCAAGAGGAGTCTCAACAATAAGCTCAACAATGGCAACACATAGATCCTTCAAAGTACATGTAAAGCCAGTCGCAGTCGGTATAATCTCATGCATAGAGATGAGCCAAATGTACCTGGGTTTGGATTGTGGTGGGTTCGGGAAACGTTATTTAAAGTGACACTACACTCCGGAGTTAAATCTTAAAAATACATTCATGTACCTGAACTATTAACAGAAATGTATCTGATTTGTGTATCACTCGGCTGTAGATCCTCCAATCATCTCTGAATTGGTGCTGACACTGTCCTTCCTTCTGGAGGGGGGCTACTTTTGTTCCCCATGGTCCCTGTCTGTGTTGTAAAGTAGTCAGTGCTCCAAGCTCACCCCCGTGATGGACTACAATATCATGTTGAGTTTACTAATTTGTATAATTAGTCCATCACGGGAACGAGCTTGGAGCTTGGATTTAACTCCTGAGTTTAGTGTCCCTTTAAGTTCGGGTGCCAAACCCAAACACCATTGAAGTTAATGGGAGCAGACTCTTATAAACCATTGATGGCCATTTTATAGACTAATAGGCAAGGGATTAACAAAAAAAAGTGCTGGTCAGTACCCTGGAGGACATGTGCCACAGGAAAAAAAAAATATATAAAAAAATCAGTTTGGCTGGCAGCAATGATTTTAATAATGCGTAAAAGGCAACATTAAAAATGGACAGTTCCTTTAAATAAAATGCTAGGGGGATGTCCTAAAGTGGCACATCTATGCATGTATAGAACCTACTACAGCAAAACTGACTCCCTGACGCAAGTTTCTGTTTGTAAACAAAGCAGTTGGGGATTCCCTTTATCTTTAGCAGACCCTTATTCTAAAAAAAGCAAGTGGGGTCCCCCCAAAATTCATACCAGGCCCCTCAGGTAAGAGCAGCCCCATGCTATCAACAAAAAGAACATTGACATGACCTACCCCCTTCAAAATGTTTTTTTACCAGACCTTTATCCCAGCAGCAGCCTGGCAGGTCAGGAAAGGGGAGGGGCAAAAGCATGTGGCCAACCTCCAACCCATACCAGACCACCTGCCCTCAATATGGGGTGGTGCCTTACCATGGCAAATCACCATCTCCCCCATGTTGATGAGGAAAGGGGCCTCTTACATGTTTCTGTTCCCCAAGAGGTTGTGGTGGAAGCTGTCATATATAATAGTATAGTAGTAGAAATACTGCTATTATATGTGATGTTTGGCATTTGGATGAACGCCCAGACAAGCAAAGTTCGGTCCAGATGTTCACCCCCATTTACCCTTTCATACCTCCCAACTTTCTGAGATGAGAAAGAGGTTCACCTTGCAGCACAATGTATTTAGGCAATGGACACACTCCTGCCACCACCCCAGCTATGCCAACCATTAAGAATTTATATGCTAAAAATGATTGTTGAAACCCAGAATTGTTTGTTTTTCGCCATTACTTTCCCTTTATACTTTTTTTTGGAATAGCAAACACGATTTTTAAGAGATAAGATGGAGGTTTTAGTGCAGAATAACACTTTGGGTAGTTAAATAATTCATTTTTATAGCTATCTGGACATCAGACCAAAAAGAGGGACAATTGAGGAGGAAAGAGGGACAGAGGGATTGGGTTCAAAATGAGGGACAGTTTCTTCAAATGAGGGACCGTTGGGAGGCATGCAGTTGAGCGTGATCACTTTTTGGCAATTTTGGTTTTTCATGTGAACATGCATTTTTGAAGCTTTTTTTCCAAGCTTCAGGTGTTTTTGTTTTGGTCAAAGTAAAGCAGAGTTGTCTGTCACATCATATGTCATTGTCCTTGTATCTACTTGGTGACTTCATGTGGTGTTATGGTGCTTTCTACTTTTGGAGGTCCCAATCCAGAAAAAGGTCACACCCAATATCTTCCCAGGCCCTCTACTGCTTCCCATGGTTCTTGGAATGGACATCACTGCGGTCGAAGGCAGGGCCGGATTTACTCTCCCTGCCGCCCCAAGGCCAGGTTCTGCGATGCGCCACCCCCGATCCCCACAAGGACACCGGTGCCACCCCTCTGCGCCCAGCCGCCCCGAGGCCGGCCCTCGGTGGCCTTGTGGGGAATCCGGGCCTGGTCGAAGGGGTTTTTGTAGGACCTCACCAGGCGGATGAAAGTTTTCCCATCTAGCATGGACAAAGCTGAACCTTCTATTTGGTTCACAGGCCTGAGGTTGATAAGAGGAGGAGACAATTTGTTAGAAGCAAAAATGAGCTACAACACCCTTTCAGGAGCTTCCATTGAAGTTTATGGGGTCAACAATACTTGTTTTTGCCCCTAAAAAGCCTATTAGCTTTTCTGCACAATAAGCTGCTCAGGTGTTAATGGTCACCATTGAAAAAAATTAAGAATCTCCTTGCTCTATCTTGTTGCACTTCCGGAAACAAGCAACAAATCACTCACGTGTTAGTAGGTTTTAGGCCTGGTTCACACCTGGGCGTTTTACAGCGCGTTCCTACGCGCTGTAAAACGCTCAGCATGTGAAAACCAATGATATCCATCCCCGATGTTCCGTCCCTTGCGAGCGGCAGCGTCACGGGGGGCGGAGCCGGCGGGAAGTTTAAAAGTGAAACTAAACGGAAAAACACGAAAAAAACGAGCTGAAAAAATACGCTCAGGTGTGAACCCAGCCTTAAACTACCGAAACACAGCTGTTAAAACAAAACTTGCGAACAGGATGTATGTAAATCATTTCTTTGTTCTGCAATAAAAATAGTTAAAAGACAACTATGGGGTCAGCGTTTTTCCCCATAGTTCTCTTTAGGGCACGGGAGGATATATACTAGCGTCCTCCCATCACCCAAAGCTCAGTATTGCCCGCAATATACTATGAGCGCCGCAGCGGGGACGGTGTGGTTTATTTATTTACTTTGAATTTTAACTCTTTAGTGAATGAGTAGGGGTACAAGTTTCCCTTAGTCATTCACAAGGGGGGGCGGCATTTGGGTAATTGAAGGGGTACCAGTCACCCAAAGCTCAGTATTGCCCGCAATATACTATGAGTGCCGCAGCGGGGACGGTGTGGTTTATTTATTTACTTTGAGATTTAACTCTTTAGTGAATGAGTAGGGGTACAAGTTTCCCTTACTCATTCACAAGGGGGGGCGGCATTTGGGTAATTGAAGGGGTACCCCGATGCAAATAAGCCCACCTGCCCGCAGACCCCCACAACCACCAGGTCAGGGTTGTGGGGAAGAGGCCCTTGTCCCCATCGGCATCACTACATCGGGTTCGGACAGGTCATCATGCGGCGGTACTTTTTTTTAATTTCGGTAGGTCGGCGGGTGTTGTGCATCGTGATTGACGCTAGATTACTTCGATGGAGCTATTTATTTATTTTTTTAATTAAAGGAATAGTCAAAAATTTACTGTTTTTTTCCCATTAACTACCTGCTGCCCGGCCGTTGTAATTAAACGGCTGGACAGCGGCTTCTTGAAGGCGGGTGGGCGTTTTTAGACGTCCTATCCCGTTCTGCTCGTGCCCCCCGCTGGGCGGCGCGCACGAGCGGGAAACCGGCTTTGAATGTAAACAGCCAGCGATGGCTGTTTACATACAAGCGTTCGGGCGTCTGTAGAGACGCCCGATCGCTTGTAATATGCGGTCGGGTGTGCACCCCCTCCCTCCGTCACCACCGCTGCTGGCGATCCCGGGCTCTGCTGTTCCCGGTATGAGCCCGGGACCAGCACAGCAGCTCTGTGGCCGGAGATCAAACGGAGCTCAGTACTCGAGCTTTGTTTGATCTCCTCTCCTCTTTTGAATGCAGGCAGTGATGTGTATTACATCACTGCCTGCATTCAGTGTCACTCTCCGGTACAGAAACCGGAGAGAAGCTGGTGAAGCAGGTCTCTGCTTCATCATCTTCTCTGGGGGTCCCTAGGTGACATTAGAGGTCTTAAGACCCCTGATGTCTCCATAAATAGGACCTGTCACTGCAAATTGGCTATCACATTGGGAACTTGCTTGCTCCCTATGTGATAGCAATAAAGTTCAGTGGGGAAAAAAAAGGTTTAAAAAAGTAAATGAGTAATAGTAAATTTAGTAAATTTAGTAATTACTCATTCTCAAGGGGGGCGGCATTTGGGTGCCCCCTTAATTGAAGGGGTATCTCGATGCAAATAAGCCCCCCTGCCCGCAGACCCCAACAACCACCAGGTCAGGGTTGTGGGGAAGAGGCCCTTGTCCCCATCGGCATGGGGACACCCTTCTAATGCCGAGGGCACATGACCTGGTTAAGCTCAGGGAGGGGATGGGGCACTCGATCGTCCCCCCTTTCCTGCCCTCCCGGGCCTGTGCTCGAATCAAGGGTCTGTTAGGAATTTTAGGGGGGACCCCACATTTTCTTTTCCCATTTTATGGGGCTGGGGTTCCCTCTTAAAATCCCTACCAGGCCTAAAGGGCCTGCTATGGCTTTTGGGGGAAACCCCACACACTTTTTTTTCTTAACTGGGGGGGTCCCTCCTAACATTCCCACCAGACCTAAAGGGTCTGGTATCAATTGGGGGAGAACCTCACGCTTTTTTTTTCCTCTTCTGCAGACTGTAAAAAAAAGTATTTTTTTTGTCTAATGTCACTTTGCTGCAGTGAAAATTTGTCCACAAACGAAAATCCGTACAAACGAACTTCGTCCTAAATTTTCGTTTATCGGAAATTCCGATTCGTTTTCATTTGTCATTTCTGTCATGTATGCGAATCTCCGAATAACGACAATTCATCCGAATAACAAATTTTCCCGAAACGAATCGCACATGTCTAATGAGTAGGCCCTCGATGTGAAAAAGAGGAGGGTTTAGCACCAATTGTATGTCTTCCATTATTTGGCTATTTTGTAAAAAAATAATAAAATGTCAAACAAAATCTAAATACAAAAAAAAAATATGCTGACAACTGCAGAACGTATATAAGAGAATGCCGAAAGAGACATCTGGGATGTGGACCCTCTGATCTGATATCTCTGCATTATCACCTCAGCAGTGGGGTGAGTGCGCACCCTAAAGGGGGCAGTTCGGAGACACTTGTAACACGTTGGTGTGGGAAGAATTTATTTATTGAGTTATCATTTTTGAAATATTTGTTTGAAGTCTTCATCGGATTCACTCGGAATTACATCACTGATTTTTCACTTATTGGGACTGTTTTAAAGTTCAGATATTTTAAAGTTCAGATATTTTGCTGGCTAATAGCCATTCACATTTTTTGATATTATTTAGGAATTGTTGTTATTTTTCACTACCAGGATGACACAAGAGTGAAATAATATTTTTACACTGTGGTTATTTAATAGATATTTAATATTTTATCACCACTGCTAGATTAAGTTTTTTCACTATATACACTGGGTATTATAAATTATATTCATATTGTGATAATTATATAATATATTTTAGATTGTGATATTTATATATTCATATATACACTTTATTATCACCTTTAGCGCTGCACAATTTACACTTCATTTATATAAGAGAATGGTCTGAAGTGGAAGTCTGGCTCAGAGGGATTGTGGGCACACTGGCATCAAACTATGTTATGCTTCCTTTTCAGCAAAAACAAAAATAAAGCCACATCCTTCCTTATACAGGGCCACACAAAACATCTGAAATAAAGGATAGGCAAACTTCTACATAAAAATGCCTCAGAGACGCCAGAGGAGCCTTAGCCATATATGGGGCGCATTAAGGCTTCTGGAGCTGAGGAATGCAGTGACTGCAATGTAATGGAAATCCAGGCCAGATCAGGAACAGGGGACTCTGGTCCAGCAGAGGGAAGTGTGTTGAAAAGGTATATATCAGGGGTCTCAAAGTACCGACCCGCGGTCCAACTCCAGCCCGTGAGCCGGTACTATGTGGCTCGCAACAGCTGACAAGTCGGGCGCGTGGTCTGTGACCATGTGCCCGACTTGTGGGAGTAGCAACACGGTCTGTGTTGGATGCAGACCGCAGACCTGCTCCTGTCAGCTCCAGCCGGAGCTCTGTCAGTTCTGAGCTCCGGCCGAATGATGGATGATTAGTAAGGTCTAGTGCAGACCTTACTAATCACCACTAGGTCACCAGAGAACGACTATGTGCCTCCTCCCTGCATGGATGCAAGCAGTTGAGGGGGCTTGGAAGGAAAGGAGGGAGGGGGGGAGTGTATTTTATGTGTGCTGGGGGCTTGGGAGGGAGGGGGAAGTTGATTATGTGTGCTGGGGGCTTGGAAGGGCTGTTAATCTGGCAGAGTTGGACTTTGACTTTCTCTATGACCAAGAGCATAAAGTTCAAAGAATTTTGTGTGGCGATCCCACACCATTTTTCAAAAAATTCTCTCTTACTCCTTCCAATCGTGGGTTGATTTGTAATCCTAAATCCCCTTGGAATTTTGCGGGCTCTATAGTCCATGGACAGGGTCTGTCCATGTAGTTCTAGGTCGATCTTTCTCTTTTTCAGATGTTTAATTTCTCTGCATAGGTCAGTGACGGTGTCCGTACCAAATGCTCTGTCAGCATCTGTAGGAAAAAGAATCGCCTCCACTTCATCCGCAGTGAATGGATGAACACTTGATTGTTCAGTTCCTGGATTGATGTTGCCAGCTAGATCCACGAGCAATGAAGAAATGCAAACAAACGCACAATTGCAGTCTGAGCATGAATGTCCAAAACGTAGATGCAAGTGCTCAAAAGGCATAATGTAGATAGAATAGCCGGGGGTGGATAGCAAGAATTGCCAAACAAATTCAGGAATCAAAGATCTTGCTGCACTCCTTACCGAAATATCAAAGAATCCGTTGAGACGGGTGTGTGCTTGTAGTGACAACGGATGGCACAGTGAGCAACTAAGATAAAGAAATAACGTCACCAGCACTCCAAAGGATGATTAAGCAACAGTCCATTTATTGGCACATTGCCATTCAAATGCAAGCGCTTTCGGGGCCTCAGGGGGTCCCCTTCATCAGGCTCAGAATGACACAGTAGTGAAGTATCAAACACCTTAAATAGACATTCGAGTGTGAATTAAAAAAAAACAGGCCCCTCCCTCAGAGGCAGCGTCAGCACCAAGCCCATTCCTGCCATAGGGTATTCGAAAAATTACTAACCTGGGGGTAATCAGATGTGCAAACGGCGCGCAAGTGAGTGTGGGCCGTTACTCAGAAGGCACGGGTGGTCGCCATGGTAACCCAACGCTATGTCGGCACTTTAGCGCCGCCCCTCGTCGTGTTTTTTTTGTCAAAAGAAAATGCAGGGGCATTTCAAACACACCTGTTGTCTATGTAAGCCGGTCAAGTCGCTGTGCTGTTATTATTATTATACAGGATTCATATAGCGCCAACAGTTTGCGCAGCACTTTACAATATAAGGAAGACATTACAATCACAATACAATTCAAGACAAGATGGTAAGGAAGGCCCTGCCCATGAGGGCTTACAATCTAAAAGGGAGGGGCCAGTGATACACGAGTAGGTAGCTGTGTGGGCATGAATTGTCTGAGAACGTGATGGTTGAGAGTTTAGGTTGTGGTGGGGTAGGCTTCCCTGAAGAGATGAGTCTTAAGGGATCGCCGAAAGGCATTTAGAGTGGGAGACAGACGGACAGGTTGGGGTAAAGAGTTCCAGAGGATGGGAGAGACTCTAGTGAAGTCCTGGAGGCGAGCATGGGAGGAGTTGACGAGGGAGCTGGAAAGCAGGAGGTCTTTTGAAGAGCGGAGGGGGCGGTTAGGATGATACTTTGAGACATGGTTTGAGATATAGCCGGGGGCAGAGTTGTGGATGGCTTTGTAAGTCATTGTTAATATTTTGAATTTTATCCTTTGGGCTATTGGAAGCCAGTGCAGAAATCGGCAGATGGGGGTTGCAGACACTAAGCGGTTGGTCAGGTGAATGAGTCTAGCAGCTGCATTCATGATAGACTTAAGGGGGGATATCCTGTCTAGAGGCAGGCCAATGAGGAGAGAGTTGCAATAGTCAAGACGAGAGATAAGTGAGTGGAGTAGTAATTTAGCAGTTTCATTGGTGAGGAAGGGGCGTATTTTCTGCTGTGATGCTTTTTACAAGGGACAATATGAGTTAATGTTAGCCAATGATGATGTGTCTTTGTTATTATGATTATAGTTTGGGGTGCACAAATTACAGAAATGTTACATTGAGAAAAATCACAGAAAAATATTATGAATTACTTACTAATTAAAAAAATAGTTTTTACTGTTTATTTCCAAAAACAAAACCCAAGAAAATACAAATGTATGAAACCAAATTTGCTACCACAATGTGTCCCATAAGAAAGAATGTATAACACGTTGGGGTGTGATGGTGCGGCAGGTTCGTTCCCACAATCCTGTTACCAACACGTGATGATAGGCAGTTCCGATCCTACCGTGCAATCACCAACACGTAACGATACAACTCTCAGCTTGCAGGTCAACGATTCTAGGCCAGCAGACTGAGAACAATCATCACTGGGGTTTGGTTAACTTCACAGTTAGCCCTTTACACAGAATTATAGCTTATACTGCATGTTTTAACAGAAACACGCACCGTTCCCAGCAAATGTTGTGACAATTCAAAACTTAAACAGTGCCTGTGATACCCACTGTCCCTTCAGACGGGAATATGACAGGTTTTAGAATATGGTAATGCTCTTCACAAAGGTGAGGTTACTTTAAGTTATTATTTAGATAATAGAGATAAACTTAATGATTTCAAAAAAAGGAAATGGTGCAAGAAAAATATACAGAAAATGATGTTACAAAAGGAGAGACAAATAAAATAACAGTAAACAGAAAGGGAATAAGAATATAAGTACTGAGCAAAGTCCTGAGTTCTACGAGTCCAGCAGAGTCCAGTCAATGAAACAGAAAATGGATCCGGGATGGGTTTTCTCTTGAGATAAGGCAAAGGTTCGGTTCTTGATGTTAATGAGAGACTTTTCTTGATGGTAAACAAGAGCTTTTCAGCTGCCTTGAGCAGCAGGTTTTTGTGGGCTCTCTAGGGGGTGTTACGGAGCCAGCCCCCCCCCCCCCCCCCCCCAATCATAAAGATTTAGGGAGGTGAAGCAGGAAAGCTGATACGTTTTATGATCTCTTCACCTGCCCCTCCCAAACTGTCAGTTTCATAACTATAGCCATATTTTCAGCTCAGTGGATCTCAATAAGTTCAATTGTCAGCTCAGTGCATTTCTGGCAGGATCAACATGTGTATTTTGGCACTTATCGAACAGATATAACAAAACACTTTAACGACACCAAAAAAAAAAGTGGTTCATTCTTAGGCGTTACATGCACTTCAACTGGTTAACCGTGCTATGTCACCATGATGAAAGATTACTAAGTTACGCAGTGTACGTTAGATGGAAGGCTGAAGATAATACTTAGTAGCAGAGGATGGAGGAAGTAGATAAGACTATGTGACCTATACAATCTCTAAGATGTGAGAAAGAAAAACAACAGACTGAAGTCATTTTACATTTATGTAAATTTGAAGCATTTTATGTGGGTATTATTGTGGCAAAAAAACTCATGTTGTAAAGTAGTCACCGGAACAATCCCTGCGTTCTGGGGTGGGAGGGGGCATGTTGGTGCATTCAAGTCAATGGCACTGCAGCCACACACACACCGCCTTTTTACTTGAATGTAGCGCCATGCCCTCTTCCACCCCAGAGCGCAGGGAGCCGACCAGGATGCAATCTAGTGCGTTCCAGCAGCTAATCGTGCTGTAATGCACTGAAGATGGTGCGAACCGGCCCTTAGGAACTAGAAAAAGTGAGATCTGGGATCACAGTGAATTATTCTAAAAAAGATCACTGTAAAGAACCTGGGCAGTGAACATATTAAGACTTAATACACATATAATACCCCTCAATACAAATGTCTGACATCTGTAAAGGTGACATAAAAACAATGAAAACGTGCAGCCCTGGCCAGCCCTTGCACTGGTGGTAAGGAAAAGGACACCACATTTCATCTTATTGTATTTTTATATGATACCGCTGTTATCAGTCTGTTTCCTTTACTGCTGTTCCATCTGTTTAAACAATACTTCCCTGCAGGGCTCACTGGCGTTTGTTTCAAACAAACCCATACATCTGTTATTGGTGCTTCGGAGATCTGTGGGTCCAGGTACGAGTGGGTAATCGCTGCAAATGGTAGAACCCATCATTTACCAAATGGGGAAGTGCTACACATGCAGCATCTATAACAGTTGTTGTCAAAGCACAAAAATACATCCATATGCAGCCGATCCAAAATTTTATGTACATAGCCAAACCATCTCTGGAGATCACAGAGCGTCAAGGACTGGTATCAATCTGCACAATGACCACATTGGACCAGCATCCAGATATCTGTTTGCTGCCACAGGGTTCTGTGTATAGCCATTTCATTATCACCATGTGAGACCTTTCCATTTATTTATGCTGGGCATGTAAAAGGCATGCATGGAAGTCCACTTATTTTGATATTATATAACCATATGCATGGCATTACATTATCTATACAGTCAATCCACAGTTTACTATTACTGTCTGATGACCGATGTCCCTCTGCCCATGTGTGACAGGGTTATGAGACTTTCTAACATTCACATTCAAGAGGAGGTTCTGTGCAGTGCACCTTGTATAATACAGCACCAATCCCTATCCAAGTGACCAGGTGTCACGTACCGTACTTCGGGAAGGTAAGTTTGGATCACAGCTGCGGATCTAACCGATGGTTGAATATGCGGTGTCAGGCTTAGATCCCAGGCGGCTCTCTCAATCTCAAGCGGAGAGTTTGGGATCTAGAAATCATATGCCGCGTAAAGGAAAAAAGGCAGGATGCACTTATCTGTGGAATATTACTTCATATTCTTTAGACATCATAAATGGGAATGATATTGAGGAGCAGGCAAATACAAAGGCAGTCTGTATGTGGTTGGTACAATAGCAGTAGTAGCAATCCAGTTAAACACTATTAGCATGGAAATAGTGAGGCATGTATAGCTAGCCTCCAGCAGGTGGCAGTGGTGAGACACTCCTGAGTAACACAGTTTGAATACAAGGCAGATACTTGCAGTTGAGGGGATAGAACCCTTTGGTCATCTAGATCCTGTGAGGTCCTGGAGAGGCTTCCGTGCAGTGGAGGTGAGCGGTCCCGATGGGAGGCTGGTGGCTGCAGATCTGGGTAGCTCCTGGGGTGCTGGGCCATGAACCCAATAGTGGAACGCCATCCATGGGTTCATAGGCCACGTTTTATACTGGTGGAACGCGGAAGAGGAGCCTCGCGGCGTGACGTCACTTCCGCGTTCCACCCTGGAACGCATATCGATACGAGGCCAGGGGGAGGAGGCGCCCTGAAACTCCTACGGCCGATGCGTTCCATTCTGGAATGCAGTCGGCTTGTGTATCCGAACCCGGAAGTGTTACACCAGGTCATTAGACTTTCTGAGATATACACTCAAGATATGGTTGCCATCTGTCCGTGTTTGCCAGGCACAGTATCTGGGAAACAAAAGCAACACAGAGCGCCTCCATAGTGTAAAACTTTTATTTGATGAGTACAACACGCAAGTGAAAATGTACTTACACGAAAGCCAATGATCATAAGCGTAAAAGGAAACGATAAAATATAAAATCTCCAGCAGGGGAAGTCTGAGGGGATCTCCAAATCAGCGTCCTCTGCTCCCGTATGTTTTTTAAAAAGGTCTACGCGTTTCAGGGGCACGCCCCCTTCCTCAGAACCTGAGGTGACCTTTTGTTTCCCAGATCGATGGTCGTTGTTGACCGGTGGGAGCTGCCTCTATGGTGTACCAATGAACTTTACAGCCGGATTTCTCTGCAAACCGGGGGCGCCGGTATTGCTTTTTTCAGGCACAGTATCTGTTTTAAGGGATCTGTCCCCAGCACCTAATGTTCCCGGTGATCTCCCCGATGGTAGTGGTGTACCTGGAAGGAATGGGGGTGTTACTGGGTACCGCTACATGGAGAATGCCTCTCAACGTTCCAGCCCTTGGTACCGAAAGAAGCTAGAACTGTCAGCTGAAGTGATCTCCACCCAACAAATGAACTATAGTCCCAGCTTGATTTACAGAGAGAGCTCAGCGTGGGAGCTTATTATCATGTAAGTAAACATTGAACGCCAATGCTGGCAGTTTTTTTTATTATCGCTGTGGGTTATTGCACTTTACTGATTGCTGTTTGCCTTATTTGACAAGGCTGGTAATTTATTTGTGTAGCACCCTACTTATAGGAGTGCTAAATTATATCTATAGTCTATGTTCAGTTCAACTATGACAGAACAATCTGTGAAGCTGTGTCTGCCTGCTGTTGGGTTTGGTACCACACAGGGCAGAACAGCCAATGAGGATTGCTTTGGGCATTTATGTCTCCCAGCCAATCACTGTAGGACAGTAGCAGTGATGCATGCTGGGAGAGGAGATAAATGCTGAAAGCGGCTGATGAAACTCTCTCTTACCTCCCCCAGGGCTCTCCTGGGGGGCAGGGTCCTGCTGATGAGACAGAATGGACTAGGCCTAAGTCTGGGGCCTGGGCCTGGACACTGGGGCCTGAGCCTGGAGGCCCAGTGGTCAGCCACTCATGTCGGAGTTGAATCTGAACAAGACCCTTGACAGTACTGCTTGCCAGAAGTTCTCCACGCAGATTGCCGGTACGGCTTAAAGGTCCAAGTCTGTGTTGGCAGCAGTTACTTTGCTCTATTCCAAGTACTAGGAGTCTTGGAGTCTGGAGTCTGACCCTCTTCCCTCTCTCCCTGGAGTTCAGAAATAAAAGAGAATCATCTTAGAGCTATTGTCTGGACTTCAATCTGTCGGTAACCACTGGAAGTGGCAAGTGCTTTTGGGGCAGCCATGTGTTTTAATAATCCCTTGACAAGCTATTGGAAGACCTGATCATTCAGCGGCTCCTTCGGGGGTGAGCGCTACATTTACCTAGCAAGCTCCTGGCAACCAGTGATGGTCAGAGCAGTGGCCTCACTTCTGCACGCTTGGGCATTGTGCGCGGTAGATTAGATCAGAGGTTATGAAGGTGGGCAGTATATCCAGGAGAGGAATGGGTGGTGGGCAGTGTGAGCAATTAAGAAGTGAGGAAGTTAAAAGGTTTCTAAAGCCTCCGTTTTCCCCCCATATATCTACTGCTAGCAAGCAGTAGATATATGCAAAAAGTTTTTTTAAAAAACCACAAAAAAAAAAACGCTTTAGCAGCGGTTTAAACTTACCCCATCTTCACCGCGCGCTCCTGTCAGAAAATCCGAAACTGCTCGGGCGGCCGCAAAGCATCTTGGGGCGGCGCATGCGCAGTTCGAATTTTCGTCCGGGAGACGAAGAGAGACACAAGGTAAGTCTATGGACGCGTGCACCCGCATGCAGACACCGTGGGACAGGAAGTGCCAGCAAGGACAGCAAGGAGTCAGCGCTGGATCGGAGACCCACCGCGGCGCTGGAGGGACAGATGAAAACTACAGGAAATAAGAAGATCGGATTAAGAGACATCATTTAAGGTAAGTGCTGACATTAACATTGGGGGGAGGGGAATTTTTTTTGGACTTTAATGTCACTTTAAGTGCTTAATTTACCTTTTGGACCATGCTCCAAGTTACATCCATATTCAGGGTGTAACATGAAATATGGTCACATCGTAAACTACTACACTTACACAGGATCTGTGAATTGGATAAACTACAGACTTGTAGTTCTTGACGGAATAGAAGTTGGGGTGAAGTCACTGCATTTGTAGTTGATTAATTCTTCCTCCCCTTCATGTTACTAAATGTCCATATTGAGGTACGGACATGTACAGGAGGAAACGTCTTCAGGAGCCATAGCATTGCTCCTCTTTTCCACTGATAGCAGTTGCAATGCTTTACTGGCTCCAAAGCAAACAAATAATAAATGGATTTTTTCTTGTATGTATTATTTTTTCTTTTTAAAGTGGACGCTGTGGATGGTGGATAGTGCAGAAGAGGAGTGTTGTGGGTATGACGCTGGTTGACGTGTACAGGAGAGGAGTCTCGTGGGGTATGATGCTGGCTGACATGTACAGGAGAGGAGTCTCGTGAGGTATGACGCCGGTTGACCTGTACAGGAGAGGAATGTAGAAGGTATTATGGCAGGCTGTATTTGCAGTAGAGGAGTGTGGAGGGTATTATGGTGGTCTTTACGTTCAGGAGAGAAGGATTGTGTGCACCCTCCCCAAAACATGTCAGCTCAAAAACTCACCAAGGCTGACACATGCTCAGTGCTGATGCCAGTCCCTGGCACCCTGCTGTCTGTAATCGATGCTGCCAAGAAAGACTGGCTGCAGGAGAGCTCAAGGACTAACAGGTTACTGCTAGGTCCCTGAGCTCTCCTGTACAGTGGCGTAACAACCGGGGGTGCGGGGGGGTCACTTGCCCCGGGCGCAGGACTGAGGGGGGGCGCCGTCACGACCCCCGATCAGTCTTCCCTGGCAGGATCGATCACAGACAGCAGGGAGCGGGGACTGGCATCACAATGTGTGCCAACAACTGTGAGTTTTTGAGCTGACTTGTGTTTTTTGGGAGTCAGAAAGGTGGCAGCAAGGCGAATATTGGAGCTGGGGAGCAGAGTTATGTATTTTTGGGACAGGAGCTTGGAGGGATGATGAGAACTGTTGGGGGATTCCTGAGGGTAGCGGGAATGTTAAACTGTCGGAAGGAGGGAGATACCTCATTGGGGCCTTGCTGTCCTGGGGAGGGATGCGGAGCTGCAAGGAGACCAGGATTGGGGAATGGAGGGGAATAAATGGGGGGTATAAGAGGAAGAGAAATTGCCACTGGAGGCAGAATCCCTCTATGGAAAAAAACGAAACTCTGGCTTTAGCATGACCTTCAATATGTGAGTGAAAGTGAACTGCGAAAGTGAAACTCTAAATGAGGTTTTTATATTCTTAAGGAAGGAAGTATTTTATTACTTTCTATCTGTGTTCCTTTGTCCTAAATTAATCTAAGCACCTGCCTATGTTACTTTATGTTCCTTTTGAAAGAGCAATGAAGAAATTCCAGCCCTGTAACAGATATCATGTTATTTTCTACATATACCGTATATACTCGAGTATAAGCCGAGATTTTCAGCCCATTTTTTTGGGTGAAAAGTGCCCCCCTCGGCTTATACTCGAGTCAGCGCCAGCGCGTCTTCTTACTTACCTCGCCGAGCGTCGCGTCACTGCTGCTCGGTGTGCGGCGCTCCGAGCGGGGTCATCTGGCAGTCTCCGGGTCCTAATTTAGGTGGCCGGAGACTGCCAGATGACCCCGCTCGGAGCG
>NW_017306574.1:418939-427325 GCF_000935625.1 Nanorana parkeri
GTATCTATCTACCAGTAGCTGCCTCATTTCCCACCCTCGGCTTATATTCGGGTCAATACTTTTTCCCAGTTTTTTTGGCTAAAATTAGGTACCTCGGCTTATATTCGGGACGGCTTATACTCGAGTATATACGGTAGATAAAGTATATATACAAAGATTGACTCAAGGACAAGGTCCCATTCATGAAGGTGACCCTATTGCACTGCACTAACGTATACAGTAAAATAAAGGGACATAAGAACCAATTACTAGAAGGATTTGTGTCATTATGATGATGTCATGCCTTGCCTTGCATGTATATGTGGATGGATTCTGTTCTGACATGGTTGATACCTGGTACTGAAGCGTGCCCAGTGTATTAACACAAAGTGATAGTGTTGCAACGCTCTGGTTCCTAATAGATACAGCTGAGAGTGAAAATAGATCGATTTAGCAGTGACTGTGTGGAAAAGGCATCATGGTTATCTGTTACTGTCTCCACACATGTCCAGTGAAAGGAACCATGAGTGCTTACCTCACAAGCAACAAAGCAGATAGTGGGCAGGCAAAGTCATGGACAATAGCATTGGTGCAGGGTCAGCCAATTACAGAACTACACCTGGCAATTAGTGGAACACATGCAAGCATACATTCTTTTTTTTTTTTAATGTAACTTTTTACGCTATTGGGTATTCTTTGCAAAGTGAATTTTCACCACAATCACTATGGTAATTGAACATTCCCCTGCAAAAGGAACACACTTTAGTTCTTTGGTTAATCAGCCACAAGAACACTTCACTATATCCAATATTAAAACAAGGCAGGGGGTCCTCTGCATCATCTCCCTTCCCAGAGATCCCGCACAGCCCTGGGGAGACACCACACACAGCCATGGTGAGAACCGACACAGCCTCCTGAGACCCAGCACAGCACTTCTGAGACCCTGCAAAACCCCCTGTGACCCCACACAGCCCACCTGAAACCCCACAGAGCCCACCTGAGACCCCACACAGCACACCTGAGATCTTCCACAGTCCACCTAAACCTCTCCACAGCCCTCCTGAGATCCTCCGCTGAAGACATCAAGCTGGCACCCCATGGCAACACAGAGTATGTAGCTTCATATTATTCTGCAGTGCTGTATAATGTATTGCTGAGATTTGTAGTCCTCTTTAGCCGGTTTCCATTCAGCATTGCTGTATAATGTATCACTGAGATTGGTAGTCCTCCATAGCTGTTTGCCATTCGGCGTTGCTGTATAATGTATCATTTGGACTTGTAGTCCTTTATAGCTGATGGTATACTGCATTGCTGTATAATGTATTGCTGGGAATTGTAGTCCTCTATAGCTAGTTCCATTCTGCATCACTCTATAAAGTATTACTAGGATTTGTAGTCCCTCTACAGCTTGGACCTTATTTTCTGGCAGTGCACCTCCCGAGACTAGACTCTGGATCCACCCCCGATGTAAACGTGGTGGGTGAAAACGGCCATTGTGCCACAAATGTTAGGTATCACCGCACACACCAGAGTGGGAGCCATACTTCTAGGGCCTTTATTCACAGATAACTCTAAACTGGTGACCTGTTAAGGCTTTTAAAGGAGAACTATGGGGTCAGGGCTTTTCCCCATAGTTCTCCTTAGGGTAACGGGAGGACATAAACTAGCGTCCTCCCGTCACCCTAGGCTCAGTATACCGTGAGCTACAGCTATACTGAGACGCCGCAGCCGGAGCGGATCCCGACATGGACGTCGGGATCTGCCCAGCTGCGTGAGTGACAGCTGGCTCTGCCTATCTAGAGGCAGAGCCAGCTGTACCCGCCCCCTCCCCCGTCCGTTCCGCCAGTCAGCGCTGGCGGATCGGAGCGGGGAGAGGGGAATCCAGCCCCTCCCCTGTCACGGCAGAGAGCCGTGACAGGATCGAGAGGTGAGCGAACCGCCTAAGATACTGAAGGTTATGTAGGTTACAGGTTTGTAGGTTGCAGAATTGTTGATGATTATGTTTAGTCAGAGCCGTAGCTAGCTCCTTTTGCGCTCGAGGCAAGAATGGAAAATTGTGCCCACCAACAGAAGTGATTTGTTTCTGAAGATACGGGGAAACAACGCAATTTAACAGCCTAATTTGTCTATTTACCCGACGTGACCCCGTCTTTTTATACCGTGGACATCCCATAATGTTCGGCGTTCGGCGAACGCTAGAACATGCTATATTCGAGTCCAACATAGGTTCGACTCGAACGTGCAGCCCATCCCTACTCAGCGGACACTGAACAGCCTTATCACTGAAACATTAATCACCATCCAGGTCGGGTCACATAACTTCTTGCAGCTGCCCGATGTGATGGAGAGCACACAGAGTGCTGATCAGCCCGGCTCACCTCAGTATGCTGTTTACATACGTGAAGGAGGAATGTCCAGGAGGCGTCCATGAACATCATGTCATTCCTTTTAGTATGCCCCCTTCTAAAGAGCTGAGATCGGGAGCACTATCCAGCTCACGCTGGCAGGAAGGAGGGGAGGGGTCAAGCACTCGGAGGTGCTCTGTATTACTGGGTCGGAAGACGGCCGAAGAAATGTTTGTAAAAGTTCTCGTCCTCACCGGGCCCCCCTCTGCTCGGGCCCCCTAGCGGCCGTGTGGGTTGCTATGGCGGTAGTTCCGCCATTGCATATGTCGGTGAATTCATTATATCATTAAATTGAGTAATATTTGGTGGTGTTTCCTTTTCTTTTTTTTCCCTTTTCCTTCTCCATGAACATATATTTGATTTGGGGGACTATTGTAAGGAGGGTGTTGTCATGGCGGATAAGATGGGAAAAAGTAGGGGAACCCGAAGAGAAGGGAAAGGAGGGGGGGACAAAAGAAAGGGACTCAGTGAACATAAAAAAAGAGAACAGGGGATGAACAAAGACAAGAGAAGAGTGAGTGACTAGCAAAGGATGTTTGTGACAAATGACCATGACGGTTGGGTTTGATGTACATTGCAATTCCTACTCATACTTTTTTAGGTATTATTATACATTCCGTAATCAGTAATGACCAAAGTATGCAGAGAAGAAAAAAAGTAACAGAAAAGAGGGAACAAACAAGCTAAGTGAAAGGTAAGAAGAAGTTCCCCCCCTGCTAGGGGCCAAAAAAAGGAGAACATGTTATCTTAAAGTATGGTAATGTGTTCTTCAGTTGAAACAAATTGTTCCCAATAAAACTAAGTTCCAGCGCAAAGGTCAGACCCGTGGTAGAGGGCTGAGGTGATTGTTCTTTTCAATGGTCATCTGTTCCTGGCCTCCCACAGCCAGGGCCGGATTATGAGCATCATGGGCCTGGTGCTGAGGATTTTGTTGGGCTGTTTCAAAATGAACTGACCAGACACTGAACTCTCTGCTCTACCGGCGCGCGCCCCCTTAGCACTCAGCACTGTTGGTCAGTCGGAAGGGAAGCACATAGTTGCCAACATTTCAAAAATATTTCCAGGGACACCTCTTTTTGCTGTGCATCCAGCAAGCCATTGCGGGTGGAGAATGTACTTTAATTAGGGTCGGGCCATTTATTTAAAATGGGCGTGGTTCCACAAAAGGCATCAGGAGGAAGTAACGCAGAGTGTAGGGGTCAGGAGTATTTAACACAAAGTGTAGAGGTCAGGAGTAAGTAATGCAGACTGCAGGGGTCAGTAGTAACACAGAGTGCAGGGGTCAGGAGTAACGCAGAGTGCAGGGGTCAAATCTGGGTCTTTACTGTTTGCATATGGAGCTGACTATTCTGTATGGAGGACTGGGGCCCCTCTCAGCAGTGTTCTGTCCTGTCTTGGGTACATGTCAGTGGTGGAAGGAGAAGTGTGCGCATTGTTTAGAGCTGCTGTTACTGACCCTGGGATTGGAAGTGACCTCTGATTGGTTGCTTGAAGACCATCAGTGCACTAGTGTGTGCCTAGTCCAGTGGCGTATCCAGAGCATGGCACATGTGGCACATGCCCTGGCTGCCACTTGAAGGATGAAAACAGATGATCACACATATAGTTTATTCAAACCTTACTTGATATTATTGGTTTGTTGTCACATATTGTCAGAAATGCTAACGTTTCAGGGCCACGCAGGGACCCTTCATCAGGGCCAAATATTGACAATGGTAACACCATAAAGTGCACATATATAGTGCTGCTGGTGACTTTTTCTATTTTCTTTTTTTATTTCAAGATTGCACAGCACCATCCGGTCAGCCGCGATCCATGCATTGTGTTGTTGTCCTCCAATTGGACAAATCTGCAAATATTTAGGAGGAGGAACTTTTTTTTACTCATTGATTAGAGACGATGATTCATTTCTAGTTCCCAGAAATAAAGTGATGTAAATGTTAACTATAAGCAATGATTATTTTTCCTCCTTTCACCCAAAACTGTTGCCCATCCAGCTCTCTTATATCTCCTCTCCTCCATCTCCTCTCCCCTATCTCCTCTTCTCTCCTCCACCTCCTATATCTCCTCTCCTCTGTCTCTTCTCCTCTCTTCCATCTCCTCTCATCCATCTCAACTTCACTCCACTATCTCCTCTCCTCCTCCTCTGCTGTACCTCCTCTCCTCTATCTCCTTTTCTCTATCTCTTTTCCTCTCTCTCCTGTCCCCCACCTCCTCTCCTGCATCTCCTGCACCTCCATCTCATCTACGCTATATCCTGCCCTCCATCTGCTGTGCTCCATCACCTGTGCTCCATCTCCATGTGAGCGCCGCATGTGCAGCAAAGGCCAATGAGGAGGATATACGGCGATAGTTACAGCTTAAAGTGACACTAAACTAAGGAGTTAAATCTTAGAAATACGTTCAGGTACCCTCACTAGTAACAACAATGTATCTTATTTGTGTATCACTGGCCTGTAGATCCTCCAATCATCTCAGAATTGGTGCCGACACAATGCTGTAGTATGCCCAGTGTCCACAACTAGTTAGAATGTCTAGTTGCAGCCTGTCCCTTCCCAGTGCTAAGGATTCTCAAGTTTTATATATATTTTGTTGTTTTTTTTAAATCTCTTGCAGCGTTCTTGCTTTTAGTTATGACCAACTTAATAATAAAAATCCCTCCTTTTTCTTTTTTTTTTGTATGTTGAGATCACTTCTGATCATTATGACAGAACTTAATTTTCCAACAAAGAAGAATATTTGCCAGTCGTAATTTACCGGTTTATGAACGCAGTGCCGTCATTGGCCGCGTACTAGTCCTCATTCTTCTGATAAGAGGCTGTGATTGGCTGAGGTTCATGGCTCACCATGGGCTCGTCCAATCCCTGTCCAGTCCTGCTGTCCCTTGACACCTCTTCCTCTTGTTTTGCAGTCAAAGTGGATGCAGAAGTGCTCGCCTGGGTCGGATCCAACGTGACCCTGAGGTGCAGCGTCGAGACTTCAGGCACCAACATCACGCAAGTCACCTGGCAGAGGATCGAGAACGGGCAAAACAAGAACTTTCTCACCTACAGCAATTCTAAGTTGCTGAAGCTGACCCCATTTGCGGAGCAGAGGGTGAAGTTCCTGGGGGACGGATATAAAAACGGATCGATTGAGATAATAAATGTGGAGCTGAGCGACGAGAGGACCTACACTTGTACCTTCACCCTTTTCCCGACTGGAGCTGCTGACAATACCATCTCTTTTATTACACAAGGTGAGTGCCGCGTGGACATTGTAGCATTGTCGGCCTTCCTCTAGATGCCAAATGATCGGTCAGAATGAATTTTATAGAATGATTGCTACAGGTTCCCTAGATATTTGTAGAAAGGGAATGATGAGACCTTAGATCAGGCCCTCCAGCTGTGGTGCAACTACAAGTCCCATGGCAAGACTCTGACAGACACAGGCATGACTCGCAGAGGCAGAGCACCACCCAGCTCAGAAGTCATATTGGGAACAGAGATGGTTCATTTAGAGCAGGAGTAGCCCCATGTCATCCTTCCAGCTGCTGAGGAACTACAAGTCCCATGAGGCATTGCAAGACTAACAGCCACAACCATGACTCGCAGAGGCAGAGCCCCACCCAGCTCAGAAGTCATATTGGGAACAGAGATGGTTCATTTAGAGCAGCGGTAGCCCCATTTCAGCCCTCCAGCTGCTGAGGAGATACAAGTCCCATGAGGCATTGCAAGACTGACAGCCACAGGCATGACTCGCAGAGGGGTTTGTAGTTTCGCTGCAGCTAGAGGGGCGGAGTATGCCTACTCCTGCCTCATAGTATAGTACCCAGGAGTCCGTTACATAGTCGCCATGTACAGAAATCACTCATTTATAAATGATAGCACACACGCATAGACATGAAGGAATACAGCCAGTTGTTGCGTTGGCCAGAATACATTGCGTAGTGTTTGACAGATAATATTTTGTAATCTTTGCGGGCAACTTGTTTAGCTGCTGAGATCAATCTGTAAAAAAAATAAACAAGTCAAGGCAACTGGACTTGCTGGGTTTTGTGGTTTTTTTTTTTTTCTTGAAGACGTTTTACTGGTCATCAGACCAGTTTTCTCAATTCAGAATGACTTGAATCATTCTGAATTGTGAAAGCTGGTTGGATGTCCAGTGAAATGTCTTCAAGACAAATACAGCAAGTCCAGTTGCCTTGACTTATTTTTTTTACAGATATACCATGACCTGGATGGATGAGAACCTTCACAGACCTATGCTTAGATCGACCTTCATCAAGACCAACAGTGGAAGTGTTATAGGATGAGCGGATTATCCCGTACATGTTGTAATGGTTTGGACATTAAATTGAGAGCACCATACGTATTGTGCATTCCCATGTACAGCAGGGCTCAGATTGGGGGCGGGGGGGGGAAGCAGCACAAGGGATATAATAGAATACGAACAGACCGCACTTCCAAAAAGTTCCAATACTTCAGGCCTTTATTGAAATCCACAGCAAATCCATAATAACAGCGTGTAATCTAATAAACTAGGGATAGGTAATTGGTATTGGCGAGAGACTCGCCGATACCAATTACCGAGTACCGGAAGTCCCATTCAGGAAGCCAGGTGGAGTGTAATGACTCGCCACCTAACTTCCTGATTAGCCGGGCAGCGTGTAAAGACTCGCTACCCGGCTTCCCGACTAACAAGAAAGCAATCCCCATGCTTCTCGTCACTATGTGACAAGACAGCATGGAGCCGGCCTGCTGGCCAATCATGGAAGCCGGGCGCCGTGTAATGAGATGACGAGGGAGCGTGAAGCTGGCTTCCTGGCCAATCGGACTGCAGGGCACTGCGTCAATACACGGTGCCCGGCTTCCTTATTGGCCGGGAAGTCGGCTCCATGCTCTTTTATCACAAGTGACGAGAGAGCATGGAGCAGCTTCCCGGCCAATCAGGAAGCCGGGCACCGTGTAATGACGCGCTTCCCGGCTTCCTGATACAGGAAGTATTCGGCTAGGCATCGGAGCATTTGGGTGAGTACTCGTACTTGCCCAAATACTCGGTATCGGCACCGATATCTATACTAGTATCGGTACCGGTGCGCCTAGTTCTGATCACAATGACTTGACCCCCATTGCAAATCAGGTATTTTTGGCAAAATCTACAGACTTTCAGCTGTTGGCAATGAACAGATCAAACAAAAACAACTGAAATAGGTCAACGGAATGTTTCATGAAGTTTCCACAATTTCTACTGAAAACACAACCTTTTAATGACGTCTGCAGTCTCAACATTTTTTTTCTTCCACCCCCTGAATCAGGGGCTGAGTGGCAACTTTTAGCCCAGGGGGCAAGTACAACGCAGAGGCCCATGGTGCAGCGACTTGGCCCCCCTCATGCTCTGCCTCTTCCCCGGCTTCTCCCCGCCCCTGTCTGTCACTTTTGCCGTCTATGTAACAGTAGTAGAGCTGCAGCTAACGATTATTTTCAAAATCGATTAGTTAGCCGATTATTAAGTTCGATTAATCGGTTAATCGGATAAACAATAAAAAAAAATTAAAAATGGCTCCAGTGATGGGACTACTAGTTTGTATTGAGATTGTAGTCCATCACAGGAGCAAGCTTGGAGCGGTGGAAAAAAATAGTGTGGTGTGCAATATAGTGAAAAGGAAAGTGTAAAATTATACAGCAATGAATGCAGAATTGCACCGGCTATAGAGGACTACAAATCCCAGCAATAGTACATTATACAGCACAATGCAGAATATCACCAGCTATAGAGGACTACAACAAATCCCAGCAATAGTACATTATAGCTGGTGGTATTCTGCATTGCGCTGTATAATGTACTATTGGTTGGATTTGTAGTCCTCTATACAGTGCAGTGCAGAATATCACCAGCTATATAGGAATACAACAAATCCCAGCAATACATTATACATACAGTGTATAATGTATTGCTGGATGTGTATTCCTATGTATAATATACAGCAGAATGTACCATAAGCTATAGAGGAATACAAATCC
>NW_017306574.1:427392-448545 GCF_000935625.1 Nanorana parkeri
GGGCTGGCTGTACCAGGTAGACGCGGCATGTTAGAGGGCCCCCTGCTGGTGCTTCCCGAGCACCTCCTTGACAGGCAGCGAGCAGCGGCCGCACCGATCATAGAGCCGTCGGATGCGGCGGGCGGCCGTGTGCAAGTGGCAGCGGGGGTCAAGGGCCCATTCGAGGTGGCTTCAGAGAGGCCCGGGGGGCAATTGCCACCCTGCCCCCCGGCCCAGTCCGCCCCTGCCCTGAATACAATAGAATCCTTCACAAAGAGCACAAATCTCAGATTTCGGAGAAGGCACGTTAAGGAAAACCCTTGAGGTTTTAGTTTGCGTAGTAAGGCGCGTATTACATGCTGAAGGTTTCAGTGCCCAGATTTCAGACGTACACCACTACCGATCATCAATCAAATAAATAAGCCGCAAAAGTTTTGGGATTCTGTTCTGTGGAGCGATGAAACAAAACTGGTACTTTTTGGCCCTATGGTTCAGCGGTATGTCTGGAGGAGGAAGAAGAATGCAGCCTATGCTGAAAAGAACACTCTGCTTATAGTTAAAGTGACATTAAACACTCAGATTTTTTAACATAAAACAATACTGTAATGTGCGCCTTACTGTAATCCATGGTTGTTTCCCTTCTCTTTGCTGCTCTTCCTTTTAAATCTGTATCTGTTCTCATGTTAGGGGAGAAATTCTGTTTTGCAGCAGACTGCCTTGTCTCTGAAATGGATATCTGGAAGGGAATTTATCAAAACTGGAAGAGAGAGAATCTGGAGCAGTTGCCCACGCCAACCAATCAGCTTCTCTGTTTCATTTTCAAACCTTAACTGAACAAAGTGAAGAGAGAAGCTGATTGGTTGCCGTGGGCAACTGCTCCAGATTCTCTCGTCCTTGTGTACGTTTGCAACCTGAGCCAGCAGTACAGGAAGAGGCACTCAGCTGCAAAGGGAAGTTCTCCCCTAGCATGAGAAGACATGAGGATTTAAAAGGAAGAGCAGCAAAGAGTAGGGAAACAAAAAATCTGAGGGTTTAATGTCACTTTAAGCATGGTGGTGGCTCGGTGATGTTCTGGGGCTGCTTTGCATTCTCTGGTTGCTGGAAACCTGCAGAGTGTGGGAGCCAAGATGGTATGGCGTACCTGTATGGAAACTAGAGGTGCACCGAAATGGAAAAAAACGAAACCGAAATAAAAAAAATTGTCAGGCCGAAACCGAAAATGTTTTTTTATTTAAATTTGTTTCAAATTTCTTATCTAAACAGACCAGGTCAGGAATTGCAAGCCAGGATCATATACAGGAGAGCAGAGAGTTGAGGTACCAAATCAGGAGGAGGAGTCAGAGTCAATGGTCGCAAGCCGGGTTCAAACACAGGAGATCAGGAACGCAGGAACAGAATAGAGGGCACTCAGAGAAAAGCTGATGACCGCTCAGCAACTTGATCATGACTTCTATCTGTTTAAATAGACAAAGCAGGCCCGCTATCGAGAGTGCGTTCCTGTGCGCATGTCTATGAGCCAGCAGCAAAAAGTTTCCCAGCACACTCACCAGCCAGCATACAGAAAAACCTGTCTAACCGCTAAGGTTAAACACAGAGGTTTTAGATACACGCCTTCTGCACAATTGGTGAAAGCCGCACTGCCTCGTCAAGGCCCCTCTGTGTAGTGCGGTCTCCATGAGAGTCTCCATCTTGGAGGTTTTGCTTGTCTATGAGCCAAGGCGCGTTCCCCCGGATTTTTTAGCATTGGATTGCGTGCAGGGATCAGTTTGCGGGTAAGTTTCTTACAGACGGATTCAACAAAGTTTCAAGACATCTTAGGAGAAAACCTAATGCCGTCTGTGAGGAAGCTGAACCTTGGACGTCATCAGACCTTCCAACAGGACAATGATCCCAGTCATACCTCACATTCCACCAAGGCTTGGATGCAGAAGAAGTCCTGGAAGATTCTATAATGGCCATCGCAGTCACCTGACTTGAAGCCCATAGAAAATCTCTGGTGGGATTTGAAGAAAGCGGTTGCAGCACGCAAACCCAAGAATATTAGTGACCTGGAGGCCATTGCTCATGAAGAATGGACTAAAGGCCGTGACACACTGCAGGCGAAGCAGCGCGGAGCGGTGGCGCGCTGCCTTTGCGAGCAGTGTGTCATGTCATTTTCTCCTGGGCACCTCAGCTGGCGAGAGCTCGCGGAGCTGAGCGTGCCGAGATCAACAATTCCAACTTCAGCCAATCGGCTCGCGCGAATAAACCAGCGCGTCGGTATGCAACAGCTGGCTGGTTGTTACGGACAAGCCGATTGGCTGAAGGTGCAGTCAATCATCTGACTGCATTCAGCTCACACACTGCACGCAAAGCTCCGTGCCGGATAGCTTTGCTTCGCTCTGCACGGCTTCGCGTGCAGTGTGTCACGGCCTTTAGACTCCTCAGGAACACTGCCAGAAGCTGGTGTCTGGCTGTGCATCTTGTTTGCAGCAGGTCATAACAGCGAAAGGGTGCTCTACTAAGTACTAAAGATGCTTGCCATGGAGGGGTTGAAGAGAAAACGTCTTGCCGTCTGTGAGGAAGCTAAAGCTTGGACGTCATCGGATCCTTCCAACAGGACAATGATCCCCAGCATGCTTCAAATTCCACCAAGGCTTGGTTGTAGAAGAAGTCCCGGAAGATTCTACACTGGCCATCGCAGTCACCTGACTTGAACCCCATAGGAAATCTCTGGTTTAAATGAGGCGATTGCAGCACACAAACCCAAGAATATTAATGAACTGGAGGCCATTGCTTATGCGGAATTCCTCAGGAAGTCTGCCAGAAGCTGGTGTCTGGCTGTGCATCTTGTTGGCTAAAGATGCTTGCCATTAAGGGGTTGAATAATTTTGAGACTGCAGAAGTCATTAAAAGGTGCCTGATTTGCAATGGGGGTTGAATGATTTTGAATACAACTGTTAATCTCAGGACTGAATAGACAAAAACACAAATTTTGCTTCCATATATGTGTTCCTTCTGTGTATTTAGCTGTTTGCCCAGAGTTCAGAATTAATAAAAAAAATAGGTGAATATGCAGAGTGCTTTTACTTGTCATTTCCGAAAATATTTAGTGGCAGGCTACTTTTGTCGTTCCCACTGTCTTGTGTGGGATATCACACTGTGCACATCATAGTAGTCTTTTGCACTAATTAAGTAGGCCCTGACGTGAGATGCCTGACGTGTATGTTTGTGGTTACAGCTAAACCGGACATCAACATTGAACCTTCACCGGAGCCAGTGGTGGCAAAGTTGCCATATCAGACTGTAGCCATTTGTGTGGCCAGGGCAGCCAAGCCATCTGCCAACATCACGTGGCTGACGGACAAGTTGGATTATATTTCATCAGAGAGTGAACTTCAGCATGCCAACACGACGGTGACCACCCAGAGTCAGCTGAAAATGATCCCGAGAGCAGAAATAAAGGACCGCAGTGTGACTTGTGTCATCTCACATGGTATTGGGACATCAAACGCAAGGACGGAGAGGAAGCTGACCATACAGAACGTACAGTGTAAGTAGCACAATCGTGGGGTTGTACTATGTGATTGGTCCCGGTATACACTGTCAGGAATGCAAGAGAGTCATTGTGGATTTCTTTATTTTATTTGTGGGTTTCAATGCATTTGTTGTGTTTTTTGAGGATGAATTGTTCCACAGTGGCTACAGCTATAGAGGCCAGTAATGGCTTGCTTGAAGGCTCATTTACTGCTGGTTATGAATATGCAAAGGTTTTAATTTTCAAATCCTGGCCACGGTCTTTGGAAACATTTCACAAAGGAATGTAGGGTCTTGTCCTGTATTAGGAAGGGAATGTACTGCAGGGACAAGTCTATAATTTTGCCACTTTATCAATCATTGGTTCGGCCCCACCTGGAGTACGCGGTCCAGTTTTGGTCACCAGTACTAAGAAAAGATGTCCTTGAGCTGGAGAGAGTCCAGCGGAGGGCAACCAAACTAATTAGGGGAATGGAGGACCAGAGCTATGAGACGAGGCTACTGAATTTAAACATGTTCACGTTGGAAGTAAGGAGATTAAGGGGGGATATGATTTTCATGTAGATGTTCAATGGTGGTAGCAACATCAGCAATAAACTCCTTTTAAAATTAACTCCATTACAAAAACTAGAGGCCATCACCTAAAATTGGTGGAAAAAAAATTCCAGCACAAGGGGCGAAGGGGGTTCTTCACAGTAAGAGCGGTTAGGGTCTGGAACTCACTGCCACAGACAGTGATTTCAGCAAAGAATGTGGAATTGTTCAAGAAACATTTGGCCGATTTCCTAAGGGACCGTAATATACAGGGGTACAGGTACTCCTAGAAGGAGATCCTAATAGGTTGGACTTGATGGACTGATGTCTTTATTCAACCTCAAATACTATGTAACTATGAATTATATAGGCTGCAGTTGCGGAACTCTTATAATGAGAATGCTAATTTGCTGGCTGTCACGCTGACTCTTTTGACTTTCTCAGTCATTTAAAAGTCTGCAAAATCTTGAGGCACCCCAGTCCAAAATGTAAAAAAATTTAAAAAATCTATTCCAGGCCCTTATCTGAGATAGTGGTGTGGATTTTAAGGGGAAATCCCATGCAAATACACAAAAGAAAAATAGGGTTCCCCCCTAATGTCAGGATCATCCCAGCACAGCAGGAGCTGCAGCATGGCAGAGAGCGGAAGGCGACCCAGACCTGGGTGGAGGTCCACACCAGTGGCGTCACAAGGGGGGGTGCGGCCTGCAACCGGGTGTCACCATTGCAGGGGTGACATCAAAATGACAGTTTTTTTTGGTGTCACCCCCCCCCCCCCCCCCCCCCCCAGCCGGCGTCCATCACCGAGATGTGCCAGAGTTCCAGGAAGTAAAGGGAGATCTATTAATCTGCCCTTAGTTCAAATGGCCACTGTGAAAAGAATGGGGAAGAAAGTAAAAATAAGGTGTGCAAAGAATAGAAAGCCGGCAATTATGAGGAAGTATCTGCTTGTAGATTGTCATCACCTAAACATTTCTAAAAGTGTTTGTTGTCATTTCAAAGATACGAGTGAAGTTCCTCTTTCACAAACAGTAAAACTAATTCAGGGACACGGTCACCTTGCCCATGTGAGGTAGACCCACTGCAAGGGTTAATATAAATCTTGCTTGGAACTCTCCTTTTTAAAGCTTAAGGTGAATTTGTGTGTCCATGTGATTAATTGTTATTGACCAATATATTTATAGCATGGGATTTTAGCTGTATGGTACTTCCCTTCACTTATCTCCTGAAGAAGTGGACTTTGATCCATGAAACGTGTAGAGCTCACACCCCGCACCACCCGCTAAGGCCTCATTCACACAGAGTAGAGTCGGGCCCTACAGATCCGTACGACGTGCACGGCTGTATCGGGCCATTCCCGGGAGGCACAGGTGGTGTGTGTGATTGTAGGCAGCAGCCTGTTCTTCTCTATGGGAGGACGCGGCCGTACGCACACCCGAGCTGCACATCCCTGCGGGTCCGGGTGTCCGTACTCGGATGCAGATGGGATGTGTTCTGTCTGCGTCCGAGCAAGGACACCCGGACCCGCACGGATGACAGCGTACGGCCGCGTTCTCCCATAGGGAAGAGCAGGCTACTGCGTGCAATCACACGCACCACCTGTCCCTCCCGGGAATGGCCCGATACAGCCGTGCACGCCGTACGGATCTGTAGGGCACGAGTCTACGCTGTGTGAATGAGGCCTAATCCTTCGTTATATTGGCTTGGGCTGATGAAGGTGAAAATGGTTGTTTGAGGCCAAAGTGAGTTAGCAGAAACTTAGATAAAGAATCTCAGGTGGGAAAAATATAGTTGGCAGAGAGAAGGCCCATTGGAATCATTCTTGTTTTATAGATTTAGTGTACTTTAATGTACTACATATATATGTTCTTGTAAGACCATGCCTAACAGCAGAGTTACGACTGCGCATGCGCATAGGCCTGTTCACATTTGCGGGAAGCGGCGGCTACTGCGCATGCGCAAACGGCAGCTACTGCGCATGCGCAAACGGCAGCTACTGCGCATGCGCAAACGGCACATGGTGCACAGGAAGTGACTTGCTGTGTCTGGGAATGATCCTATTTAAGCTGGCCCAACTCCCAGCATCTTTGGTGAGTGGTCTTTCAGCTTGAGTGTATGTTCCTGTATCTTGCCTGTTGCCATATCATCATCGACCGGATTCCTTGACCTTGCCTGATTGCCGCCTGCCTCCGACTTCTGCTTGTCCCTGGATTCTCCTTTGCCTGCTCCTTTCGTACCTTGCCGCCCGATTGTTGCTGACCCTGGCTTGCCTGACTCCGCTCTGCTCCAGCCGCATCAGCACCTGCTTCCTGCCTCACTGAAGACGGGCCTCAAGGACCTGCCCAGGCCCAGTGTCCTGCATCGTCCGGCACCGGTGCTGCCCGTTGTTTCCCCACCTCCTGTCCCCACATTCAGGGGTGTGGAACTCGTGCTGCAAAGGAGGCCTCCTCACAACTCGGCTCCCCACCAGGTACGTGATAGTTCTTCTTCTTTTTTATCTTGTTTTTTTTTTTTGGATTTAACAAAATTCAGAATACATTGTTGTAAATTTTAAAACTAGTCTGCACTTATGTAGTACATTTTTCTGTCTGTTTGTTGCACAATTGTTAATCTCTAGTGTAAAGACAAAGCAGGCGCACTGGTAGAGGGGAGTACAGAGTGCTGAACCTTACCTATATGAATTGAGCGCGTCTACTATGAATTTTGAGGATGAACATCTCCATAGTACCCAAAGCTACAGAGACCAAGGAAGTCTAGTGTTAACCATTTTGCTGCCAGCATTGTAAGGCATAAGGCGCTGGCATCGTGTCCCTCTAAACCCTTAATTCTCAACTAGTGGGTCACGACCCCGTTTTCAGTGGGTCACCGCGTGCCTTCCACTTTTCTAGGTGAGAGGCTCCTCTGCCTCCCCCTAGCGCAGCACTGTCGGTTCTCGCGCCAAAAAGCCATTCAAAATATGCTGCCTGGCGCCGAGTGTCAGCTTGAGGTGGGGTGGGATGGGGCTATAGCCCCCAAGTATGTTTATTCTGTCCCCAATTATGAATGAACAGGAAGTGCTCTACATCACTTCCTGTTCATTCATTTCATGATTGTGGACATTGTAAACATACGCCAACTGCATGTTTGAGCAGCCTGTGTCTGTTTGCCAGGGACCTTAGTAGTCGCATAGCAGTCGCATCTGTCAGAAAATGTTAAATGCCGGTGTCGGCACGGAGTGTCCTCAGTCTGGGTGTCCTCTGGCTGGACTCCAAAACCGGACTGTCCAGGTGCAAACCGGATGGGTGGCAACCCTAATCATGTCCCCCCCTTAGCCGCCTCTTCTCCAGAGAGAACACATTCAGGTCAGGTAATCTTTCCTCATAGCTGAGCTCCTCCATGCCTCTCATGAGTTTAGTCGCCCTTCGCTGCACTTTCTCCAGTTCCACAACATCCTTTTTGTGAACTGGTGTCCAAAACTGAACTGTATATTCCGGATGAGGTCTTACTAATGCTTTGTACAGGGGCAGGATGATGTATCTCAGTAGAAAGGCATCATGGCACACTCACAAACCAGCATGTAAAACAACTTGTCTCACCACTAAGGACAATGACAGAGGTTTGGATACACGTCTTCTGCAAAGGATGTGTAAGCCGCACTGCCGCGCCAAGGCACCTCTTATAGTGCGGTCCTAACTCTAAACTATGAGAGTCTCCATCTTGGAGCACATGGGGGCAGAAGATATCCAATTGGGTGCAGGCCTGTCAGGAGGACGCCAACCTTACTGTATAACTGGTAACAAATTGTTGAGTGCGTTTGTCGTTTGTTTTGCTTTAGGATGATGTATCTCTCTCTCAGGAGTCTAGACCCCGTATAATACAAGGAAGGGTGGTGACAGATGAGGTCTTAGTAATGCTTTGCACGGGGGCAGGGTGATGTCTCTCGCTTTCTGGAGTCTAGAACCCGTATAATACAAGGAAGGGTGGTGACAGATGAGGTCTTACTAATGCTTTGCACAGGGGCAGGAGGATGTTTCTCTCTCTCTCTCTCTCTCTCTCTGGAGTCTACACCCCGTATAATACAAGAAAGTATTTTGCTTGCTTTAGAAACTGCGGCATGACACTCCGTGCTATTATTAGGTCTGTGATCTACCACAACACCCAGATCTTTCTCCATCATTGACTCCCCCAAACATACTCCCCCCAGAGTGTATGACGCATGCATGTTTTTAGTTCCCAAATGCATAACTTTACATGAGTCAACATTAAACCTCATTTGCCAAATAGATGCCAATCACACAGAACATTCAGATCTGCTTGTTAGTTGAAGACATCCTGTTAGGACTGCGCATTCCACTACATAACTTGGTGTGATCTGCAAACACAGAAATAGTACTTTTAATCCCCAACTCTATGTCATTTATAAATAGGTTAAACAGTAAGGGGCCCAAGTTAAGCTTACAGGTCTGTAATTACTTGGTAAAGACTTTGATCCCGTTTTAAATATAGGCACCACATTGGCCTTGCGCCAATCCATCTGTACCAGGCCAGTCATTAGAGAGTCTCTGAAAATGAGATACAATGGCTTTGAAATTATACAGCTCAAGTTGTTCCTGCAGTACTTTTATTTGGCCACAATATGTCCTCAGTTTTCTGGTTTAAATGACGCCCACTGTTCTTCAACCCTAAAAGGACGTACCGTAAATGAATGGTGTCATGGCCCCACCCCATATGGATGGGGTCACCAAGTTTCCCTGAAGCAGAGAATTGAGCTGAAGGAGAGGAGCCTGTGTGTCATATGACCAGCCAGAAGAGTTTAGAGAAAGGTGTTTGTGTGTGTGTGTATATTGTAATCACCCAAATGCTCCCATACTTTCTATGATACCGGAACTACCGGAGATCTCCCTCTGACCGGCAGTGCCCTAAGGGAGCCGGGCGGCTGGTTATGATGGCGGCGGTGCATCCATATTATATGCCAATCAGCCATACAATTAAGATGAAGTGAATAACATGCATTATTCCATTACAACGGCACCTGGAAGTGGGGGAGATACAGTCGTGGCCAAACATATTTGCACCCCTGCATTTCTGCCAGATAATGCACCACTTTCCGCAGAAAATTGTTGCAATTACAAATGTTTCAGCATTCTCATGTTTATTTCTTTGTTTGTATCGGTATGACACAAAAAAGTGGAGGAAAAAAAAGCCAAATCTGACACATTCCACGCAAAACTCCAAAAATGGACTGGACGAAATTATCGGCACCCTCAATTAGTATTTGGTAACACAGCCCTTGGAAAAAATAACTGAAATTAATGGCTTCCTGTAACCATCAATGAGTTTCTTACACCTCTCTACAGGAATTTTGGATCACTCTTCAACTGCTCGAGGTCTCTCAGATTGAAAGGGTTCCTTTTCCCAACTGCTATCTTGAGATCTCTCCACAGGTGCTCTATGGGATTTGGATCTGGACTCATTGCTGGCCAGTCCAGTACTCTCCAGGGCTTTGTCTGAAACCATTTCTGGGTGCTTTTTGATGTGTTCTTTGGGTCATTGTCCTGCCGTAAGACCCAGGACCTCTGACGGAGACCCAATTTTCTGACACTGGGCCCTGCATTGCACCCCAGAATTCTTTGGTGGTCTTCAGATTTCATAATACCATGCTCACAATCAAGACATCCAGTGCCTGAAGCAGCAAAGCAAGCCCAAAACATCAGTGAACCTCCACCATGTGTGACTGTAGGGACTGTATTTTTTTTTCTTTTAAAGGCCTCATTTCTTTTTCTGAAAACAGTAGAATGATTGGCTTTACCAAAAAGCTGTCATTTTGTTTCATCTGTCCACAGCACATTCTCTAAAAGGATTTTGGCAAACTCCAATCCGGCTTTTTTATGTTTCTGTGTCAGCAGTGGGGTCCCCCTGGGTCTCCTACCATAGTGTCCCTTTTCATTCAGATGGCGACATATAGTGCGAGCTGACACAGTTGTACCCGGTGCCTGAAGGTCAGCTTGAATTTGTCTGGAAGTTGATGGAGGGTCTTTATCCACCATTCCAACAATCCTTCGTTACAATCTTTGATCAATTGTTCTCTTTCGTCCACGTCCAGGTAGATTGGCTCCAGTGCCATGGGCTGTAAACTTCTTGACTGTTGCGCACAGTGGACACAGGAACATTTAAGATCTCTGTAGATGGACTTGTAACCTTGAGATTGCCCATGCTTTTCCACAAAAACTTGGAATGGAATTATTTCTTGCAATTTGGAGAAGGTGATAATAAATTTGTCCAGTCCATTTTTGGAGTTTTGCGTGGAATGTTGTCAGATTTGCCTTTTTTTTTCCTCCACTTTTTTGTGTCATACCAATACAAACAAAGAAATAAACATGAGAATGGCTAAACATTTGTAATTGCATCAATTTTCTGCGTGAAGTGGTGCATTATCTGACAGAAATGCAGGAGTGCCAATATTTTTGGCCACGACTGTATATGAGGCAGCAAGTGAACATTTTGTCCCTGAAGTTGATGTGTTGGAAGCATAATAAATGGCCAATCATAAGGATTTGAGCCACTTTGACAAGGGTCAGATTGTGATGTCTAGACCACTGGGTCAGAGCAACTCCAAAACTGCAGCTCTTGTGGGATGTTCCTGATCTGCAGTGGTCAGGACCTACCAAAAGTGGTCCAAGAAAGGAGAAATGGTGAACCGGTGACAGGGTCATTGGTGGCCAAGGCTTATTGTTGCACATGGGGAGGAAAGACTGGCCTGTGCAGTCCGATCCAACAGAAGAGCAACTGTAGATCAAAATGCTGAAAATGTTGATGCTGGTTGTGATAGAAAGGTGTCTGAACACACAGAGCATGGCAGTTTGTTGTGTATGGGTCTGTGTAGCTGCCCATCCTGACCCATGTCCACCTCCAAAAGCACCTTCAATGGGCAAGTGAGCATCAGAACTGGACCACAGAGCAATGGAAGAAGATGGCCTGGTCTGAGGAATCGCGTTTTCTTTTACATCATGTGGATGGCCGGGTGCGTGTGTGTCACTTACCTGGATGAGGAGATTGCACTAGGATGCACTATAGGAAGAAGGCAAGCCAGCGGAGGCCAAGTACACTAGCCAAGTACACCCCTTCATGGAAACGGTATTCCCTTATGGCAGTGGCCTCTTTCAGCAGGATAATGTGCCCTGCCACACTGCAAGAATGGTTGAAGAATGGTTTGAGGAAATCAACAAGTTTGAAGTACTGTCTTGACCTCCAAATTCTTCAGATTGCAATCTAATTGGGCATCTGTGGGCTGTGCTGGAAAAACAAGTCAGATCCTCCCAACCTATAAAGTGTAAAGGTCCTAAAGAATCTGCTACTGATGGCTTGGTGCCAGATACCACAACACACCTTCAAAGGTCTAGCATACCTCAACCGGTCAGGGCTGTTTTGGTGGCAAAAAGGGGACCTGCTTAATATTAAGCAAATTATAATAATGTTATGGCTGATCGGTGTGTATTCACACACTGACAATACAGTGTAAAAGGCCACTCAGAGGCCTGCAGTTGGACTTTAAAGTGTATGTAAATATAAACATTTAATAGTTAGATTTGTCAGGTATTTTGCTGTCTGTACTCCCTTTGGGAAGATTTTCCCCTTTTTGTTCTGGTGACCATTGTCGAAGTGAGGGGACAGCTAAAAGGGACATATTCAGTCAAAAAATAACCTGATAGGGGTGTTTACCTCCCTTTCCCTGCTCTGTGTAAAATAATAAGTTTCGGCTTTAAATACACTTTAACTGTAAAGCTTCTATGTCCTTTATTCACACTGACGAAACCCACAAAAACAAAAGGAGGAAATAAAAGAAAAAAAAAACCCATACCGATAATATCTATGGAGAGAATTGATCTGTAGCTCTCAGTGCTCCAACATTGGCCATTCAGGACCTTTTATGTAAGGAGGCCGTCAAAAATGAAAAACGTGGTTGGGGCCAATCCTGCTTGAAAGTACAGGTGGTCTTGCTGCCCCATCCTCTCTCCTGGCCGCTCCTTCCTCTCTCCTGGCCGCCCCTTCCTCTCTCCTGGCCGCCCCTTCCTCGCTCCTGGCCGCCCCTTCCTCGCTCCTGGCCGCCCCTTCCTCTCTCCTGGCCGCCCCGTCCTCTCTCCTGGCCGCCCCGTCCTCTCTCCTGGCCGCCCCGTCCTCTCTCTTGGCCGCCCCGTCCTCTCTCTTGGCTGTTATGCTTTCTGAGTTGCAGACCCCGATCAACCATGCAGCAAGTGTAGTCAAAATGTGTATATGTGCACCTGGTCAGTAACTTAGAAGGTTTTCAAGTCGCTTGATCTGGCCGTCAGCCAGGCAGTTAAAATTTTCTGAAGGGGGGCAGCAGTGGCAGCCTGCTTGTTAATTCAATGACAAGTGACAAGTTTAGAGCCTATTCACACTACGCCAATCCTTTTTGGTGCATTTGCATTAAACTGCTAAAGCACCAGGTTTTCCCTATGGGAACAGAGAAGCATCAGGGTAATGATGTGGGAGTAAAAGACTTAATTCACAAAGGGTGTATGACGCTTTTTAAGTGGCTTTGTCTTCACACTGCTGATCCTATTTATATAATTGGTTGCTTTGATCAAAAATGAAAGCAGAAGGCAGTTCACAAAGACCACTCCCAGAGCTACCACTCCTTAATGTGTATATCTACTGTTCCAGTCCGGTGTGGGAAAATCCCTTTTTATATTTTCGTTATGTGTTCCCATTCACACAGCATACCTGGAAATTACAGAAATATATACTGTATATTTCTTGGCATTTAGATGTTTCTTTGGAGGTGCATCTAAATGCATACTGCATACTGCAAGCTACACCAAACAATTTGAAAGGGAGTCTGTCCTATACAAAGAGAGGGGAGACACGGCGTTTCCCTTCATTACCATACGATGCCTTTGAAGAAGAACTCCGTAAAAGAAATGTCTTAACCCTTGCAGTAGGGATGTCCTTGCACTTCAAGGGTTATGTGCTCATTTTGCTCTATGGAGGAAAATTGCAAAGTTTTATACTTACCCGAACCTCGCACCAGGGTTGGCTGTTAGAGCTCTCCAGCCTGTCTTCTCTCCAGCCTTGGAATGTCTCTCGGCGTCCTCGCGTCCAATACACTGTATAGGATGTGATGACTTAGGGACCTTAGACTGCTGCAGCAGACGGGGTAGAGATGCTGGGAGGACTGGTCTAAGAGCGAGCCAGCTCTGCAGTTTGGGAGAGTATAACTTTGTTATTTTTGCACCTAGATGAAAACGAGAAGTGAAAGCAGAACTATGGTCATAAGTTGTGCTGCAGCATCCAGAACAACATCTTCCAAGAGCCCTTTCCCTACACACAGTATGTGGAATGGCTCTTGGGTGTCAAGGCAATAGCATGGTTTGCTGGGAAGGAAATAACTGTGTGCACGTGGAGGTGGACAGGGAAGGGGTGGGGGATAGATGGAGTTCTGTGGTCCAGTAGGCAGGGTTGGCAATGCTGCTAAGGCATTAATAGATTTTTCTTCAACCTGTGGGCTGCATAAAGAAAAGAGATTCCCTGATACATGCTAAACAACGTTAATGGAGGAAGTTCCGGCTCCGGCTATTGTATTCTAAGCATCTGCCTGTTTGAATTTCAAGCCAGCTGCAGTCACTGTTCATGTATTCTCTCTGCGCTTGACCAGCTAGAAGAATTAGTGTTGTCAGCACAAACAGGAAGTTAGGAGCTCACTGGATTTCTGACAGATCAACACACGCACCCCGCAACAGGTATTTTTCTGTACATTTTGTTTTTCCCACTTTAAATGCTGTATTACCAGTTGGTGTGCGGACCCATGCATCGATCCATGATTTGCCCCTGGGGCCAGTTGTTATCATTTTGCCTTACATTTTAAAACCAGCGTTCACCTGACCAGCACACCTGTAATGAGCTTGTTGGACATCCCACAGCCAAACCATTCATATTGAGTTGACCCTCTTTTCCAGGCTATAATAGCTCCCAGTCTTCTGGTAAGGCTTCCAAAAGATTTTGGATGGTGTCTATGGGAATTTGTGTGCATTCAGACAAAAAGAGCATGTGTGAGGTCAGGTATGGATGTTGGATGAGAAGATCCGGCTCACAGTTGGCATTCCAACTCATCCCAAAGGTGTTCAGTAGGGTTGAGGTCGGGGTTCTGTACAGGACACTCATGTTCCTCAGCACCAAACCCACCAAACCATGTCTTTATGGAGCTGCCTTTGTGCACAGGGGCCAAGTTATGGCGGAACAGAAAAGGGTCTTCACCACACTGTTACCACAAGGATGGAAGAGCGCAATTGTCTGAAATGTCTTTGTATGGCCCAGCATTAATGGTTCCTGTCAGTGGAAACTCCTGAACTCAGTCATTTGAGGGGAATGTCCAAATACTTTTATCCGTATGGTTCAGGTTTGATGTTTAGGTGTACTGAAGCTTTTAGCTGTATAGTGTTACTCATCCATAGTGAATTGAACATCTGGAGAACAGGTCCTATGTCATGCGTTAGATGGGAAATGAGCTATTTAGTAAGGTATGCTGACAGCCGTCGCCAACATGAGCAGTATTATGTTTAGCGTTTTTTCGGGGGGAAAAAACAGCCCATCAAAGCCTTACCATACTCGTCCATTCTTCTGTGTCCCGGACCTTTTGCCATCTTGATTAGCTGCACTGTGATGATGTAACTTTTGCTAAATACACACTTTTTTTTTTTTCTGTTTCTTATGTAACTTGTTTGTTGCTTTTATCCGTCTGCCATTTCCCCTGCTCTCTGATTGCACCTCTCTCGGACGCACCCCAGCCCCACTCCCCATTCACTGATCTCGTTTCCCGTCCATGCCCCCTGCTGTCGGTTTGCTCCTCTTCCTAGGCTCCTGGCGGGCTCCGGCAATCTGAGCTTAATCCTTCAAACTTCATCCTTGGCACAGTTACAGCAGCCAGAATGTGATTGGGTCTGTGCAACAATACACTTTATTTAATATTGTTATTTATATAGTGCTGACAATTTATGCAACACTTTACATACTGTACAGTTACATCAGTCTCTGCTCTCAAGGAGCTTACAGTCTATGGTCCCTATCTCACATGCATACAGGACTGGAGACAGGAGGCCATAAACCTTCTTGCGGAAGGAAACCCACATCAGCACAGGGAGAACATGCAAACTTCCTTGCAGATATTGTCCTGACCGGAATTCAAACCAGTGACCCCCAGGGCTGTAAAGCAGAAGTGATCACCACTACGGCGCTGTGATGCTTTGGTTTTCAGTATTTGTAGCCGTTTTTATCAACGGCAGCTTCCTGTACAAAAATTTGCACTGACAGTCTAAATCAGTTGCACATTCAGTCTAGGGTTGCCACCTTTTCTTCCAGCGAAACCCGAAAACTCTAGCGACGCACAGAAATGTTTTGGGGAATATGAGTCATGACTTATTCATATGTACATAGCGTCACCCATTTATGTGCAAATATCACGGTCGAGACTATTTTTAGTGGGGGGCCCAATAGCCCCTATCTTAATTTTGGTTGCCCCTGTCTGCCTGACATCATGTGTCCGGGTTTCAGCTGCCATGAAACCTGGACACAGCATTAAAAACCCGAACTGTCCGGGTGAATCCTGGACAGGTGGCAACCCTAATTCAGTCTGAAGCGTGAATTGTGACTGTTTACTGGACTCAACAGATGCAGCGAGATTGATAAATGTCCCCTTGTATGTCTCTCCCTCAATAAAAGGTCAGCCTGTTATTTTTTTATGTGAAATTCCACTTAGTGACACTAAACTCAGGAGTTAAACCTTAAAAATACATTCAGGCACCTTAACTAATAACAACAATGTCTCTTATTTGTGTATCACTCGGCTGTAGATCCTCCAATCATCTTTGAATAGGTGCTGACACTGTCCTTCCTTCTGGAGGGGGGGGGATCAGTACCAATTCAGAGATGATTTGAGGATCTACAGCCGAGTGATACACAAATAAGATACACTTTTGTTAATAGTTAAGGTTCTTGAATGCATTTTCAACCCCTTGCTACGATCGGCCGGACAGCTCACTTATAACGACAGGTGAGTGTTTTTGTTTTTAAACTTTTTTTCCCTTGTCCGCTTGAGTGGGAAATTGTTGAAATTGCATACAGCCGGTAATGGCAGTTCCATACAAGTGTTCGGGCAGCTATAGAGACACCCGATCGCTTGTGTGGTGCAGGGGGCTGTGCCCCCCACCTTCCGCTGCTGGCAGCTATCGCAGGCTCAACTAATCTCTGTGTGGGCCCGGGACCAGCACGGCGGGTCTATGTGGCAGGATCACAGAGAAGAAGCCGGTGAAGGAAATCTGTCTCATCAGCTTCTTTGTGTCCCTATGTGGCATTAGGAGTGTAATAGACCCCTGATGTCTCCATAAAGGGGACCTGTCACTGTATCTGTGCTAGGGTTGCACAGATACCAAGTACAGTACTCAGTACAAGTACGAGTACATGTACCGATACTTTTGAGCTCCAAGACTACACTAGAGAAAAATTCAAAAGTTAGGAGGAAGCTGTCATTTGTAAGGAGCACACGGAGCTCCTGGGATTTGTACATCTCTGTTTTAATGTACGATTTTATTTTTATACATATAAATAAATTGATGCACAGATACCAGTTTTGTGAGTACGAGTACTGGTACTTACAAGTACTGATACATGTTTGTTTATTGTCATGTGACAGTTTTTCTAAAACAATGCAGACTAATGATTTCAGGACAGTGGTGGAGCGCCAGAGCCAGGTCCCAGCCGCAAACGCTGCAACCCTGGTAGTTCTCATGAAAATGGCAAGTATCGGCACTGGTACTCGAAAAGTATCTGTGCATCCCTAATCTGTGCTATCACATAGTGGATTGTTAGCCCCCTGTGTGATAGTAATAAAGTAAAGTATGAAAAAAAAATAGTCACATATAAAAAAACAAACCTAAAAAATGTAAAAAACCCCCACAGTTCTCTTCCCCCACATATACGCCCAAACAAACGTAAACATGCCTTGGGTGTGCATACGTGCGAAAACGACAATTGTGCGACATATATTACACATCACTGCGAAAGTCAGGGTGTGAAAATGGCTAATTTTGGGTATGGTATTTTTTTTGCCGTTTCACAGGGGCTGGTAATTTTAACCAGTTGCTGTTTACACCCCCTTCCTGGCCAGGCCATTTTTCAGTATTCAGCACTGCGGTACTTTGACATTTATTCCGCCATGCAACGCTGTACTGAAATTAATTTTAGACCATTTTTAGGGGACAGATAGAGCTTTCCTTTGGTGGTATTTAATCACCACTGCGGGGTTTTATTTTTTTACTATATAAGGAAAAAAGGACCGTAAATGTTGAAAAAAACCCCTATTTTCCCTACGTTATATTTATAAAACATTTATTATTACCCAATTTTTGGGTAAAATGCCGCAATGCGAGGTTATACTAGCGATCGGTCAGCTATAGAGCCGGCCGACCGCTTCTATAAAACAACCGGTAACGGCTGTTCACCTTCCCTGGCGGGATTCTGCTCACGCCCGCCCGCAAGTAGATACAAAAATTACGTACATGTACGTCCAGCCGCCAGGAAGGATTTGCCGTTCGCCCGTAATTTTACGATGGGTGGATGTCAACTGATTAAGGCTTGACATGTTTGGTGTCCATTTACCCGACATGACCCCGTCTTTTATATTTTACAAAAAAAATTGGCTAAAAATCAATGTTTTTTATAACGTAACGTAAGAAAAAAAACGTTTGTTTTCAAAATTGTCGGTCATTTTTTTCTTTATATAGTAAACAATAAAAACCCTCAGTGGTGATTAAATACAACCCAAAGAAAGCTCTATCTGTCCCCAAAAAATGATATAAAATTCATTTCAGTACAGCGTTCTATGATGAAATGTCAAAGTAATCACATCGGTGAACACTGAAAAATGGCCGGTCTCCAAGGGGTTAAAATTGAACTGCTGTTTGTCGTTCTAACAGATGTGAGGAAGCCGTTACGCTGCAGGTGTTCTGAACGTCACGCTTTGTCGCCTTATCGATGAGAATGCAGATGTCCTGAAGCAAACGGACACAAACGTCGGGTTTGATAAGGAGAGTCTGTTAGCTTTCTGGCTGTGACCCCATTCGGGAGCGTTTCCCCCACCTGGTGTCATTGTGACACCAGAACAAGAAATGTCAGAGAGAAGAAAGTACAGGGGGCAATAACAACATTGTGAGACGTAACCAACCCATTTATTTGAATTTCAGTACTTTCAGTCATGGAGGCTCAGCATCGCATGTGGGTGTTACCTAGGACTGCTTGCATGCAACTACAGCCTACCTAGGATCGCCCACTCCTTCAGACGGACATCCACCTATCAAGGCATTTTAATATTTGCATAACTCCTCCCAAGACCCACCCCACTGCTTGCATCAGGGCTGAAGGCTCTTGGGAGGATTACTGAGGCAGGGTTCTGTGATGTTTTCAGGAAGCTATGTACAGCACCCGCCCACCAACCATGATCTACGTGCATTGTATAGATCAGTGCTTCTTAAAGTGTGGGTCACAACCCCATATGGGGTCCCACAGGTGAACGGGGGGGTCGCGATCTGAATCCCCAGCCAGGAGCGCCATCAGGGGGTACGACCGGTACTTGTGTGAGGGGCCCAGGCGGCCGGAGAAGCCTGGGCTCCAAGCAAGATTTTTTAATTTTCGTTTAATGTGCAGTGTAGTTGTTAAGGTCGCGGGCCCCCCCTATGCACTTGGTACCTTCTGGAGCACGTGCGCGCAGGAAGTGTATTTTTTTTTTAACCCAGCAGAAGTGGAGCACAGCTGCTGGAGGTAAAGGTAAGGAGGGAGAGGGGGCACTGGGGGGGAGGGAGAGAGACACCGACCGATGCTGGGGGGGTGAATGGGTTAGGAAAGAGACACCGACCGACACTGGGGTCACGTAAAAATTTCCTTGCCCAAAAAGGGGTCACGAGTGGAGAAAGTTTAAGAAGGCCTGGTATAGATGGCTGGAGAAACGTGTCTGTCTTGGCTAGACAGGAAGATTGGGGTGTACAAGGATTGCCGAAGGCACAGCCTTGGTGCATGAGCAGGCATGGGCCAATGATGGGTAATGCAATGGGACCGTATCTTTTTTAGTTGCTTGCCTGGAGTTTAAGCCTTGTATAGATTCAAATCTTTCAGGTTCTCCCAAATCTCAGCCAGAGGGGGGGATCTTGACAGTATTGTCGGGATCTGTCCCGACTGTAGCACTCTCCTTGTCTTTGCTCCTAGTGAGTCTCCTTGCCTCCTGTCATGATGCCTAGTATATTGCTAGGAGCTGAACTCTCTGACTTCCTAATCTTTTAAGAGAATCCCCCATGGACTGGAGGCCATGTCACTGGCTGTTTAATAGTCTCTTTGGAAAAATATGGAGAATACCCCTTTAAACAGAAATATCCGTGCACAGCAGTGACCTGGGGATCACAGGACCAGAAGTAAGAGCAGAACATCTTAAAGGGGTCTCAGACAGCAAGATAAGACTGACAGAGGACCGAAAAGAAGAGATTATACAGTAGCAGTGTTGAATATGTTAAAGGAGAACTATGAGGCGAGTGAATTACACTCATCCTCATAGTTAGAGATGAGGTGTGACATTGAAACTGTCACAGGTCGACTCTATTGATCGGTAAGTGAGCGAAAACATACCGCCGATCACATTATGAACACCCACCTAATATTGAGTAACTCCCACTTTTGCTGCCAAAACCCTTTGAGGCATGGATTCCAGTAGACTGCAGAGGGTATGCTGGGGTATCTGGCACCAAATTGTCAGTGGCAGATCCTTTAACTCCCGTAAGTTGTGAAGACCTAAAGGATCCTACCCACTTGCAACAGTGAGCCTTGGCCACCCATGACCCTGTTGCTGGTTCACCGGTTTTCCTTCCTTGGACCACTTTTAGTTGGTCCTGACTACTGCAGACCAGGAACATCTCACAAGAGCTGCAGTTTTGGAGTTGCTCTGACCCAGTTGTCTAGACATCACAATTTGGTCAGAGTCACTCAAATCCTTACACTTGTCCAATTTTTCTGCTTCCAACACATCAACTTCAGGGACAAAATGTTCACTTGCTGCCTAATATATCCCACCAACTTTCTACAATGGATGTCTCACCCCCCCCCCACGTAAGATGGGGGGGTGAGACATCCAACATCAGTACCTGACCTCACAAATGCGCTTCTGGAAGCATGGTCAAATATTCCCATAGACAAACTCCTAAACCTTGTGGACGCCTTCCCAGAAGAGTTGAAGCTGTTATAGTGGCAAAGGGCAGAGCCAACCCAATACTGAACCCTCTGGACCAAGACTGGGATGCCATTCACAAGACCTCCAAGACTAATAAAATGATCTTCACATGAAAGTGAACTGTAAACAAGGTGCCCTTACTATTTATGAGAATAATCGGTAAGGTAAATGATAGGAAACATACATATTTGATGAGATGGACATTACTGAATCTAGCAGACTTGCGAGTATTCCATTGCATGGTGGCTAAAAATAGAACCTGGGTACCTGGCAACAGTTGCATCATTAGTCTCATTTTGCTCAGCACTTGTCTCGACGTGGCTGCTTCATCGGGAGATTTACTCTTTAAATGCGTTTTTTCCCTTTTGTCTCATTATTTTGCTCATGGCTAGAACCCAAGTGACGCACAACCATTTTTGTTGAGTTTCCTTGGTTTATCTTTGCAGATGCTAATCTTAATAGGCATATGTGACTAATGTTGGCTGTCCTATCCAGATGTCGCATAAGAGAAAAATGTAAATCACTCTAGAATTTATCCATTGTCCACTCCTTCCAGCAGTGACTTGGCAGCTCAGCTTCACCTGAAGTAAGTCCTCACCACTCCAAAGGTTCTCCAAGCAAAGTTATTTTTATTCCACCGTGTAACGTTATATCAACAAGTGTTTTGCCTGATGAAGGAACCGGATGCGTTCCAAAACGTTGCTACACTTGGTGATGTAACTTTACACATGGAACAAAACGAACTTTGCTTAGAGAACCTTTGGAGTGCTGGTGACTTATTGTTTTGTTTATCTGATCCAGTGGCACCATCCGCTGTCATTTCAGCATCCCCCCCCCCCCTTTGAAGGTGGGGGAAGGATGGGGGT
>NW_017306574.1:448704-500226 GCF_000935625.1 Nanorana parkeri
GGAAAGTATGGTGTCTCAGCAGCACAGCTCACTCTCTTCTCCACTTCCCAGCAGTTATTCAGACGTTCAGCTCACCCTGATACAGCAGCTTAATTTAGCTTCAGAGTTTCAGATCTGCACTCCTTATGATAAGAAACATACATATTTGATGTTGCCAGTATTCCATTGCATGGTGGCTAAAAATAGAACCTGGGTACCTGGCAACAGTTGCATCATTAGTCTCATTTTGCTCAGCACTTGTCTCGACGTGGCTGCTTCATCGGGAGATTGACTCTTTAAATTCGTTTTTTCTCTTTTGTCTCATTGATTATTATTTGCTCAGGGCCAGAACCCAAGTGACGCACGACCCTTTTTGTTATGATGTAGATTTTGAGTTTGTGGGGCACCATAGACAGGTCCTTAATCAGAAACTAAGTAAAGCTGACCTTAGACAGCTCGTAAACATTTAGATTTGGTCTAGACATACAGGTGCAATCTGACCACCCTCAAAGCAGCTAACATGAGTAGGTAGCCTTATGATGGCACAAGGTCAGCCCTGCTTACCTAGCAAGTTTATGTTGGCAAGAAGAGGAAGGAGAAGACAAGCGACCGGGACAGAGTCATTGTTACCAAGAACAACCCTTAACCAGGTGACATCTGACATCAGCCACAAACAAGATATCACCACCCAGATCAGGTTGGAATGGCTTCATTGAGTGACTATCCCCTCATGACTATGGGCTGTTCAAGATAGGACTGGCTCACATGGTGTTGAGAACTTGGCGCAATGGTTGGCTGATCATAGACGATACCTGTATGTGATCATGAGGACCCTTCATTTCTGGGAGCACTCATTATTCCTTCCTCGCACAGCCAGACATATCAGGTGATGCTTGAATGTGTTGCATCGCTTGCATTTATCAGGCTGCATTTATGACCCTAAGACCCCTTATCTTTATCTTTTAGATCCGCCTGACTCTGTACATGTGGAGGTGAGGAGATTAGACAATGGGACTTTCCAGTTTATCTGTGTAGAAGACTCCAGTCCACCAGCCACAAACTTCAAATGGAGAAGGTGGGGAAACCAACTATGAATCTGGTAGTTGCATTTTTGTTATAGTGTTGTTTTGAAAGACTTTAAGTAGAACTGTGGCCAGGCTGTGGACTTTAGAAGATTTACATATTTATAACAAGCAGTAAATCAGCTTTAAAGCCAAAGTCAGGTCTCAGGAGCCGCCATTTTGCCCTATCCTCCCATTGGAGTACACCACACCCTGACTCTTTGAAACCAAATGTATGCAACCTTTTCTTGTCCACTGGGGGACACAGGAAGTCTTAAACCTTTAGGTCATACAGCTGCCTACAGGAGGATAGGACACTGGCAAACGAAGAAACTGTAAACCAGCCCAGGGTATAACACACCCCCTCCCCCACTACCAGCATGCCTCAGTTCTTTTTCTAGTGTGCTAGGAGGCTGGACATCGTCTCTTCATCTCTGCTGTTTTAAAGACTAATCTGTGATATTTTTGTTTTTATTTCTTTCAATTTTTTTCTTCAATCAAGACTCTTCTTTACACAACTGCTGAAGGTTTCCCCTCAGGTTTGCAGCAGTCCAACACGTTTGTCCTCCAGCCTAGCTTTTCAACCATGCAGCATCCAGACCCCGCTGGACTGGATGTTTTGGGGTGAGTCCGGAGATGACCTTCAGGCACTGGGTGCTGTGTGAAGCACTTTCCAGACTCCGTTCTGGTTAAATTAACTGCAGCCATTTCCTCTGCGCTTACCCTGTCAATGAAGACTAATTGTGAGAAGGCCATTTGGGCCAGGCTCCGGATGCTTCCTCGTTTTCATTGGTTGCTGATCTCCATTATTACCCATATCTTTCCAGCTTTTACCATCAAAGGGGTTAGTGTTGTGGGACAAAGTGTAATGACGCCCCATACGCCTTGTCATTGGGGAGCCTAAGCAGCTACATTTCCAATGAAAGATCATCTCAATTTCCAGGTTGCAACATTGGTGATTGGTGGACTAAGATCTCCATTATAAATCAGGTTATGGGCTCAGTATTTTGTGAAGGCCAAACTTATACTGGCCGTGAGGAGGTTAGTTTTCCCCAGTTGGAGAAATCAAGCAATATGTGTTGGACTCCTACTGGATGGATCCTGCTTGCCATGGAGACGACTGAAAGTGACACAAAACTCCGGAGTTAAATGTTAAAAATACATTCAAGAACCTTAACTATTAACAGAAATGTATCTTATTTGTGTATCACTCAGCTGTAGATCCTCCAATCATCTCTGAATTGGTGCCGACACTGTCCTTCCTTCTGGAGGGGGTCTACTTTTGTTCCCCATGGTCCCTGTGTGTGTTTTAAAGTAGTCAACGCTCCAAGCTCCCTCCTGTGATGGAATACAATCTCATGTTTAGTTTACTAATTTGTATTGAGATTGTAGTCTATCACGGGTGTGAGCTTGGAGCGGTGACTACTTTACAACACACACAAACCACGGGGAACAAAGGTAGCCCCCCTCCAGAAGGAAGGACAGTGTCAGCACCAATTCAGAGATGATTGGAGGATCTACAGCCGAGTGATACACAAATAAGATACATTTCTGTTAATAGTTGACTGTATTTTTATCATTTAACTCCGGAGTTTTGTGTCACTTTAAGGTTAGTACATTGAAACTTTTTGTTCTTGACCTCACAGTAATCTGCCTCCATGATTTCAGTGTTGGCAGAACGTTTTGAGGGAAGATGAATGCAGTACAGAGGTTTCAGTTTTTTCAAATTTGCTAATTGCAAGGCTCAAATACTGTCTCTTGAGGATGAAGATGTCGTCAATAGTGTGTACTCGCCCTCTTTATCTGACACGGTGCTTACAAAATGTTTGAACTGCTGGCTCTGAAAGAGGAACCTAATGGCAGGGGAGAGTGGGGTAGATGTGTGCAAGTGGTGTTAGGGGGTTAGCCTTCAAGAGAACCTGCCACTCGTATGATTGCCCTGGATTGACAAAATTACAGGGTATGTTTTAACACAAAATTTTGAGCCTAAATATTCTGTAGGTGGCAGTTGAGCTCTGGGATTATGGTTGTACAGGATTGATTAGCGCCAACAGTTTGTTACATAGTTACATAGTATTTTTGAGGTTGAATAAAGACATATGTCCATCAAGCTTGTGCACCACTTTACAATAGAAGGAAGACATTACAGTTACTATTCAAGACAAGATGGTTAGGAGAGCCCTGTCCATGAGTGCTTACAATCTAAAAGGGAGGGATGACCTTCCTTGCCAATGAAAGTGTTGTAACTATGTAAAAAAAAAAAAGGTGGGGGGCACATGAAGCTTAGACTGAGAGAGGCAAACTAAGGAAATCTGGCACTATTGGATTTGTTTATGTCATTCTAGTACTTGGGAGCTCAAAGACACAGCAGAGTGATGACCTCTTCAGTGTAGTGGCACCCATTCATTGTCCAGTCAGCAGGCTTGGGCAGCTCGGTGACCAAGTTTTATTGATTAACCACCATAAAGAAAAGTTAGGTCACCGTCCCAGCTGTGCCTTCTGGCAGGGGTGTGTAGATCAGAGTAATAGGGATGTGCAAGTAAAGAAAAATTGCCATTATGGTATGTGCATGGATTTCACTTGGTTACACGACTGTCTAGCATTTTAGTATGAATTGGTAGCAGCTACATTACAATACAGGTTTGTATCATGAATGTAACAATACACTATTTTATATGGAAATTCCATTAACAAGGAACTTAAATGAATAATCGGATTGTGTTACTGTAAATGTCCCCAGACAATTGACTCATAGTTTCTTTCCCTCTAATTGAAATGGAGTAATATTGTTGGTACTATTTGTTTGTTCTCTTGCAGGAAGGATACGTTTGACTCCAATGCAACGGTGGAGCTGGGAAATGAAAAAACTTTGTCCAGTGAAGACCTTCTAAGCGGAATTTATTTCTGTGAGGTCACTAATCCAGTTGGAAGATCATCGGGATATCTTTATGTATACCAAGGCCCAGGTAATTCTTCACTTTTATTCTACAATTGTGTAAATGGGGAGACCCCAGCAAGCAAATGCCAAAAGAGCAAAACCACCCGTGACCTGGGCTGAAGATTTCCACCTGGCGGGTCAGAGGAAAAGAGACGCAAGGAAATTATGTACACTGCTCCCACCCGTCCACTCCAGAGGGTTCCCCTTTAAAAAACAAGTTAAAGTGTATGTAAACCCGAAACAATGGACTTCATATACTTGATTCCTTTGGCTGTTAAATGGCTGTGAAAGAAGAACTCCGGGTAATTTTTGAATTAACCCTTGCAGTAGGATTACCCCCGCACTGCAAGGCTTAACTGCTCGTTTGGTCTAGGGCTGAAAATAACCGTTCTACACGTCCGATCCTCTGAGCCGGCTTACTCTTAGGGCCCTGTCACACCATAAAGAGTGCGTTCCAGTGCGTTCGGGCACCTGGAACGCAACCGGGCCGGCTCACTTTGTTTTGGGGCGGGAGGGGGCATGGCGGTACATTATTATTATTATACAGGGTTTATAAGCACCAACAGCTTGCGCAATATAAGGAAGACATTACAATCACCATACAATTCAACACAAGATGGTAAGGAGGGCCCAGCACATGAGGGCTTACAATCTAGAATTGAATTCAATGGCACCGCAGTTACGCCCGCGGTGTGATCGCCGGCACCCGAACGCGTGGCAGGTTAGCGCCTGCGTTCCGGGGGCCAGTGCGATCTGCAAAAAATGCTGCATGGACTAGTTTTTGCAGATTGCACTGAACCGGAAACGCAGGCACTAATGTGCCAACTCGTTCGGGTGCCGTTGATCACAACGTGGCTGGGGGGCGGGGCTGGCGAGGAACACACTCATGATGGTGTGATAGGGACCTCAGACTGGTCCCTGGAGCATCTCTCACCCCTTCGCTGCAGAGCTCTAAGGTTATGTAAGTCATCATGTTCTATACCCTGTGCATAGGACGTGAGGGCTCAGAGGATCTGGTGAGTATAACTTTTTTCAGCCCTATAGCAAAACAAGCACTTAACCCTTGCAGTACGGAAAAAAACCCGGAGCTCTTCTTAAAATATACATTTAAAAGCATTTGGTTACATCTGTTCGATAAGTGCAAGAAAAAAAAATCCATTCTGATCCTGACAACGATCCTGTGGCTACCTGGGTTTTCTGCCTGTGCTGCACTGTTATCAGTGTTTTCAGGCCACAGAACACCTCCTCCTGTATTATGAAGATGCAGAGATGTTCTATAGTCCTAACATACATGCTGTACTAAGGTGACAATGCTGCTCCTCCACAAATACAATAATTGAGTGATTGTTGTCACCCTAGGAGAGGAAGCGTGTAATTGGCAGGGTCACCAGGTGAAAACTATAGCCTGATAAAAATAAAAAGAATGCGGCCACCATCTCTAAGCACTGGTGAGCGGAAATATATAACATTTTTGTTCTTGGGTTTAAATACACTTTAATAATAATGGAAGCTTCCATATTTCTATGCTCACATGAACACTATCAGGGAGTTAAGCAGGCCTTCCTGTGTCTGGGTGATACTTTGCTATAGATAACAATGCCAAATTTGGATACCGGCTCTTGGGAAATGAGTTGAACCGATAGGTATGGGATGTATGGACATGAGCCAAGTGCATGGTGTCATTTTTTCCTTTAGTGAAGTGAGACCTGAGATAATGGATTATGTTGCCATGTTAGTAAAGAATAGCAAACGGGGGGGAGACATATAGTGTTGGTGGAATAGGGAATTTTGCAAAAGCAGAGAGGCTATTGCTATGTACCAGAGAGGCTATTGCCTTTGATAATGTGGGGATGTGAGGTATGCTGCTATAGAAGGTAATGCAAAGTCTGGGGGCAGGCGCAGGGCTGGTGCTAGGATTTTTGCCTAGACAGCCAAAGTTGCATTTTTGCTCCTCCTCCCTCCCCTCCCTCCCAACCCCCTCCCCTCCCCGACCCCCTGTAGCGCTGGGCCTGCTCTCTATCAGCATGACGGGCCTGGGCAGGTGCAATAAAGGGGGGAAGAGATTTAGTGCTTTGCACACTGCCTGCTGAGGGGGGAACAATGTGTGGTGGATGCTGATAACAGGGCACCCACTGATTGTGGGTGCCGGAGACATGTCAACGGTGCAGCACAAAACTCCAGAAGAGGCCTCCAGACATTTGCATTTCTTCTTCATTCATTCCTGGTGGCAGATTCCTCAAGCAGCAGGGCTGGTGCAAGGATTTTTGCCTATACAGGTGAAGGTGCATTTTTGCGTCCCCCCCAGCGCTTTTAGACAGCTGCCTATGCACCGCACTTGTAGTCCATTAACTCTGCCTGCTGTCCATATTACTACATGTCTGTACCTTGGTACGGGCATGGATGGGAGTAGGGATGCACCGATACCAATTTTTCTAGGCTTAGTTTGAGTACTGATACTTTTCTTCAAGTACTGGTCGATACCAATTACCGATACCTTTTTTTTAGTGTCGTGTGACTGTTTTTCTGAAACGATACAGACCAATGATTTCAGGACGGTCGTGGAGAACCGGAGCCCGGTCGCAGCTGCAACCGCTGAGACCCCGGTAGTCACTTAAGAATAATACCATCAGCTATAGAGGACTACAAATCCCAGCAATACATTATACAGCAATGCAAAATACCATCAGCTATAGAGGACTACAAATCCCAGCAAAACATTATATAGCAATGCAGAATACCATCAGCTATAGAGGACTACAAATCCCAGCAAAACATTATATAGCAATGCAGAATACCATCAGCTATAGAGGACTACAAATCCCAGCAAAACATTTTATAGCAATGCAGAATGGCATGAGCTATAGAGGACTACAAATCCCAGCAGTACATTACACAACAATGCAGAATACCACCAGCTATTGATGACTATAAATTCCAGCAATACAGTATACAGCAATACAGAATAGTATATGAATTTGCTACATACTCTGTGCTACCGATCTGCTCCAGGGTGCCGGCCTGATGTCTTGGGCTGGAGGTCTCGGCAGGGGCGCATGTGGAAAGTAGCAGCAGGCAGGGGTAGATGTGACAGATCAGTGGAAAGTATAGAGCAGCAGTTAGGGCTTGTTCACACCAGCTCTAGTGCGTTCCAGCACGATTTAGCTGCTGGAACGCACTATCGCATCCTGGCTGGCTCCCTGCATTCTGGGGCAGGAGAAGGCGTGGTGGGCATTCAAGTCAGTGGCACCGCAGTTACGCTGCAGGTGAGCACATCATTGCCTGTGTTCCGGGCCAATGTGATTGGAAAAAATGCTGCATGCAATATATTATGTGATCGCACTGGACCGGAATGCATTTATGTGCCACGCGTTCTGGTGCGGGCGATCACACTCCCGCTCCAGAATGCAGGGAGCCGTCCAGGATGCGATCCGGCAGCTAATCGTGGTGGAACGCACTGGAAGTGGTATGAACAAACCCATACACACACATATTCACTCTCCCTCCTTCTCCTGTACCTGCAGCTCGAAGCAGGAGACTGTTCAGAGACATGATAAACTATCCTCTGACTACACACAGCGGCGGGGAGAAGGGACATGACAGGGCTCACAGATAACACAGTGCCCCCTAAAACTCACAGAACAGGGGGCGGGAGCAGACCTGATATTACAGGGAGCCATCACCTGCATCTAGCTCTCTGAGGCTGGGTGATACCATTTTTCTACCCCCCTTCATGGGGGCCCTTTTCAGCTGCCATTGCGCTATGCTGAGCTTCTGGTCTGACATTGCATTCCAGGGTGGGCTGCATCCAGGACTGCACCCAAAATTTAGAAGAGAGCAGAAGTGTTCCTCTTTCCTGACCTGCTCCGCTCCCACCCTTAGTCATGCTGCCGCAACAGAGCTATAGTAATGATTGCAAGGTAGAACTAATGTGAAGAGGGGCTTCGGGTGTTAAAAGGGGGGACTCTGATGTGAAGGGGGCTCCTGACATATTTTACACTGTGAAGTCTTCAGATTCTGCATACTTTTTCAGAGTGCCAGGAAAGATATAAAAAGTTGAGAAAAAGGTTGAGAAACAATGCTGTAGAAGAGGGTACAGTACAGTGTGGGTGCTGGAGGTAGAGAGAAGCGGCACAGTACATGGTGTTGCGTGTACCTTAAAGAATATACTTCAAGTCGTTTTGTTTGAGTACAGGGACACTGTAACTGAGATGTTGCCTGCTAAAGAATTCTTCCTTGCATTTGTACATATTGTAAAATAATTTCCTCTTGACACAACTTGATGTCTGGTTTTTCCATCTGCTCATTATCTCAAATTTCCACCTGATATAAGTTTTCCTGATGGAAACGTGCTCTGGAAATTGTGATTTCAGATTGTTTTGTTTATTTTAAGATTTTCCCTGTTTTTAATATTCTGACTTCAAAAATAGGAACGACCTTCCTGTCCCAGAGACACAGCGAGATATAGGAAGACATCTCCAAAGCCAGGGGAAATCTCTTCTTATACAATGCGGCCAGAATAGTTTTATCCATCGGAAGATTTTTAATTTTTCTCCCCACCCCCTTCTCTAGAGAAAATTTTGGACTTCCTATCACTTTCAAATATGTTTGTATATCTGTCTACCTCTGTATCTATATCTATCTATACCTATATCTCCTATACATATATTAATAATAGAGGCTCAGCATCACATTTGGGTGTTACCTAATGCCTTCTCCCCCAGACTTGCATTCAACCGTTAAGGCATTTGAAAAAAAAAATGTAAAACTTCCCCCACGAGCCATCCCACCGCTTGCATCAGAGCTGGGGGCTCTTGAGAGGAGTACAGAGGCACGGTGCTGTGATGGTTTCAGGAAGCTATGTTCAGCATACTGCTAGTTCTCCCACTAGCCATGATCTATCTGCATTGTATAGAAAAGCACAACGACCCAGTGATGACATCACTTAGAATTAAATGAGGCATGTAATGAAAATGTAAAGGTCTTATTTAAAGGGTTCCTTAATGTGTTTCTTTTGGGGAGAGTAGAAAACAGGGAAGGCATAATATATCTATATATATATAATATATACATACATTAAACGTCAGCTTTTAAGCTGTTTGCCGGGAATTAGTTTTTTTTTAAATGTTCTGTTTTTTTGTCCATTCATAATATTGGCATTGCAATCTGAATTTTAACAAGGCCGTGTCTATGTCTAGCCCACATTTGTTCTGGGAGTTGTAAAAGAATAAAGCTTAAACTGCAGAAAATAATGACACTGGCTGACCTTGATTCAGATCTGTGCTTTGAACCGCTCCTCTCCAGTATCCGGTATTAATATCTTTCTCTGGTTACATGTAGTCATGGGGGAGTAATAATATGACCTTTTTGTTCTAGGTTGCTCTGCCTGTCTACATGCCTGCCTGTGGCCTTGGCTTATCGTTATCCTGGCATTGGCCGTCTTTTGTTACTGGCGGTACAGAAAACAACCCAAAGAAGAGAAAGCGGCAAACAAGTAAGTTCATTCCTACTCGTGTTTGTTAGCTATACATGGAACGTTTGATCTGAGGCATTCCAGGCCATTGTTATTCTTGTGATAGTTGCAGTCGCACTGAATCAAGTCAAGATGGGTGATGGTTGTAGCAGATTAATTTTAAGGTGGCTCCTGGGCTTTGATCGTGGTTGCCCACAAGGAAAAGGCTGGCCTCCATGGCGGAGGGCCTTTGTAGCTCTGCATAGCCATGCGAGTGGTATTAAAGATAGTGACACGAGCCGAAAAATTAACTTTACTTACAAAGGTGCATAAAATACAGTTATGAGGACTGTTGCCCCTTCACTATGAACTTGTTCTGGCTTCTTCCTAAGGACAGGTCATCCATACAGAACCCTATCACTTTGCACTCTCTTAACCCCTTCATGACTGAGCATGTTTTCAGTTTCTATTCGTTAATGACTGACGCACTTTTTCCATTGCAGCTGTGTGATTTCTTCCACGTCAGTAATATACTTTCTTACAAAGTGCACCCTCACCTATTATATATATTGTTTTTTAGAGGACAGATAGGGCTACATATTTATATCCCAAATGTGTACCTAATGCCTCACTTAGGACAAATGTACTTGTCCGCCTAAAACTAAAACCTAAAATTTTTAATTTATTATTTTTTTTCTCTAAAAGCTGAAGCTAAATGCGGTCACCAGGCATACAATGTGACTAAGTGTCACACTTAGTGACAGCGACATACTTTGAACATCACTGCCATGAGGGAGTTAAATTAAAAAAAATGGACCCCTTTGGGTGAAAAACAAATTTTCAGCTCAGCTGCAGATTTTTATTGTAATGTGTTAGTTTTTATATTAATGATAGTATAAAAATATATTTAAATATATCATTTTTATTTTGTTACATTTATTTATTTTTTACACTTTTCACATTTTTAAAACATTTTTTCAAATTTTTATTTTATTTATCTAATTATATCAAGCAGTCATTGTGAATGCATCTCACTATTACTGCTTGATTAATTTAATACATTTTTGGTTATTATTAGGGTGCTTCAAACTCAAGAACAGCCAATAATAACCTTTAGTGACAATGATCCTGCCGCATTTCAGGATCAGATGTCACTAAAGGCTTCTGATCGTTGCCACAACAATCAGAAGCTTGCAACATTGTTTCAGCAATAGAAACATGTAGCTAAATGTTTGATTTGCTGAAACTTTAGAGAGAGAAAAGCCGGTATACATCACGATTTCCCGATCTATAACGGCTGTCAGTGACGGCAAGAGCTGTAAATACCGCTCTGCTCTCACTGTCAGACACCCGATTCCTAAAAGGGATCGGGTGTCTAAAAAAACTTAACTCTTTCATTAATGGATGCCTCAATACCAGCCTCACCAATGCGCCTGTGAGTGAGATGCCCCTCTCGCACCACTGTGCACCCCCACCCCATGTCTGTATGACCTCTCCCCAATAGTTCTACTTTAACTAGCAAAAGTGTTTTTGTTAAACGGACTCCATATAGAAAGGCAGTGTTGCGTGTGTGTCTCTCTCTTTAACCTTAAATAAAGACACTAGAGTGAAGAATTTGTATGTAAAATGTCTTTATTTTGGCTGTGGTAGCCCTATAGGGTTTAAGCAACAAAACAATATCAAGATAATGCTATTAATAAACCAACAGTACATATGGACTTCGCCATAAAGGCTCAGGTCCTCACCATAACAAACTAGAATAAAGTACATAAGCCGTAAATAACGAAGGCCCCATGCACACTTGCCAATGGGACTGATTAGGTAAGTTTCACAAATTGCCCTGTGAGACTCATGGGCACAGCGGCATATGCCTGGCATGTAAGCTGCAGCTACGCTACAGTGGGGATGTTCTCTGACCCCTAACCCTCCTGTAGAGTTTTTTTTTCAGCCCAGCCATGGTGGGAATTGCAGCGATAAGCTGCTCATGGCATTAAGACAACGATACCATGCTTGCCCAGGTTATTACTGTCATATTATCAAAGTATTGTGATGACGTCATGAAATATGATGACGACAACCCACGTATACATGGCGGCGACATGCCCCACATGTACAGGTTATCTCTGCCATATTGCAGACTTCTTTTGCTATCGTGCATGCATGTAGATGTTTCAGCCACAGTCTTCCACTGCGCTCTATAATGCCGTCTTCTTTTGCTCTTGGGCATGCGCCTCCGTAAGAACCCAAGTTTCTTCTGCCACCATATTGCTGTCTCTTTTTCTGCTGATCACCCTACGCTGTATTTCCTGCACCACAGGCCACCCCGTGGCGCCATTAGTGCGGAACCTGATAGCCACTGTGTAGAAGTCCAAGTGTAATATTTCAACTTCGTTAATCTTAATTTCAAAGCTACATATTCCATTCACATGTTAATCAAATTTTGAGCTACACCCACCTCGACTAATTTTACATTTTCAATTTATTATTTAACAACACACCTCTATTTGAACCTGAAACTAAGGGGGAAACTTCAATACCATTTATTTCCTGTATTGATCCTGTAGATGCCTGTTTCTCAAGCCGAACAAAAGAAATTCTTGTTCGGCTTGAGAAACGCATAGCGTTTCTTGTTCGGCCTCGAAACGCGTAGCTAGCCATTGGATAGCAGCCCTCCAGCCCCTCACTGACAGTGGGTCACACTGTCATCCCACTGCATTTTTCATTGACAGATAGACACAGCGAGCCGCGGCGCAAGAGACAGCGCTGCAGCGGCATCCCCCGCCGCTCTCCCACTGATACGAGCAGGCTCAGCCTCGCCAGCTGAGTTCTGCCGACTCACCCTAAGTTACATCCCCAAGCTACCGCTTACCACAGACTGGTTCTTCTGTATAACATGGTCTTCTGACCCACAAAACCCACCCTCCCGGCAGAACAATGCCACCCTCTGGTCGAATACTAAACTTCTAACAGTGAGTCATTTTAATTTTCTCCTCTATGCCTACATGTGAGAGTTAGCCACTATAATTATCTAATGCTGTGACCAGACTTATTCAACAGGGCAGTATCGCTTCTTCTTCCTGTTTTTTTTCTCTTGCACACGGGGTTCCTCTCCCCATTATGGAAGCTGCACCCCCTCCCCTCTTCTGAGTTAGTCTTTTAATATATTCCCAATCTCCACCAGAGTAGTGCGCTTACTACTGTTTGTTTTATGAATTGGAAGATTTTCCCCTCTATTCCTGATCTGGTGACAACTCCAAACTTTGGATTCACACTCACTTTCATACTCCGAGACATTGGTGATCAGGACAGATAGAAGGAGCAATTCAGGTAGCCACCAATGCTCAGATGTCAACCTTTATTGTAGATAACCGTAGATCATCATCCTTCAGCCTCTGACATCATTCTTGTGTAAATTCTAATTTGCAAAAGTTGTAAGTAGTTCCAAGATGTGGAGAAACCATGTTTCCTTTGATTTTGACTATCGTTGAATGATTTAAGAGCTGTACATCTCATCTTGCGGTGGACATGTTACCTCACATTTTATATCCCAGGGTGGAAAATAATCTGCATCTGGAAAGTTAGGAAGTCTTCATGTTCAGACTTCAAGCCTAATGGACCAAGCTTCAATCAAGCATACAGCGTCCCAGGACAGAACGCTAATGACTGTGCGCATTGTGGAGTTTAGCTGCTCTAAATATGAGCTCTCGGCTTGAGCGGTCATGTTACATCAAGTTCCATATCCCACGGTGAAAAATTATGAATCTGGAGAACTGGAAACTCTTCATCTTTTGGACGATATCACACTTTTAAAAATGATTTTATATGATTAGCCTTGTCGTGGTCAACCCAGGACGAGACTGAGTTATTTTATGAATAGGTGAATTTATTGACCATACAGCAATATTGTCAATATTGGAGAGATACAAGAGTACTCTCCTAAATTGCTCTTGCACTTACAATTTTATAGTTTAATAGAATACAAGGGGCGTTGACCGTCCCCAGGCAACATGAAGGTATATGCGACTTGTTTGCAGTTTTTAGATTAGGGAATTAATAATAAGTACATGATTTATGTGCCATAATTATCTGGACACTAGGAATTCTTAATGAAGGTGAAATGGTAAAACAGGAAAAGTGACCCAAAACTAGAGCAGCATTGCCTTGGGCAAAGTACTCAATGAACAGGTGCAAATAAGAGACAAGAATGATAACACGTATTCAACACTCCCACCATACCCTAAGGCACATGTGTCAAACCCAAGGCCTAGGGGCCGAATCCGGCCCACAAGGCCATTTCCTAGACTTCTACTTTCAGATCTAGGTATTAAGTTATTCCTAAAACCAGTGATAATCGAATGCAGAGGCAATTATGATAAAGAGATACATTTATATAGCATTACAGGCCCTTTGAAGGCAACCATAATGTTGATGCGATTAAATTGAGTTTGACACCCCTGCTCTAAAGCCTTCTCTTCACTCAAAGCCCATTCTCAAGGACACCTTACTGGAATTTAGAAAGTTTGGTCTTCCATTGGAATAGTTCAAAAGTTCATGCAGGTAGAAGGTGGTGAATCTTGAAGCCAAGTTAATGCAGGCATAGGATGATAAAATACAAAACAACATGGAGTAAAGTAAGATGGATTAAAGCAATCTTGCACCCACAGCCTAATGAATCAAGCTTAAAGTGACACTAAATTTAGGCGTTAAGTCTTAAAAATGCATTCAAGTACCTTAACTTTTGTATCACTCGATTGTAGATCCTCAAATCATCTCTGAATTGGTGCTGGCACTGTCCTTCCTTCTGGAGGGGGGCTACTTTTGTTCCCCATGGTCCCTGTGTGTGTTGTACAGTAGGCACCACTCCAAGCTCGCTCCCGTGATGGACTACAATCTCATGTTTTAGTTTACTGATTTGTATTGAGATTGTAGTCCATCCTGGGAGTGAGCTTGGAGCGGTGGCTACTTTACTTTTGTTCCCCATGGTCCTTGTGTGTGTTGTAGCCACCCTTCAGAAGGAAGGACAGTGTCAGCACCAATTCAGAGATGATTGGAGGATCTACAGCCGAGTGATACACAAATAAGAGACATTGTTGTTAATAGTTCATGTACCTGAATGCAATTTTAAGATTTAGGCCCCATTCACACTAAGCGACATGCAAATCGCGCGTTTGTCATTTTGCGCGATATTGCGCAAAGGGTTGCATTCAGCAAAGTAGAATCTCGCCAGAATCCGCTCCAAAAAGGGTCCTGTTGTAGCGACGAACAGAGCCCCATTGACATGCATTGGAGAGCGATATCACGCGGTAAATATGCGCGATATCGCATGGATTACCGCGCGATAAAATGCTCAGTGTGAATGGGGCCTTAACTCCTGAGTTTAGTGTCACTTTAAATCAAGAATGTTATTGACTTTTATCCATGTGCATTTTGGTCTTCTGCCAATTCTGAAAGAATAGGACCGTGCTGTCCTCTGTCTTGCTTGGTTTGCATTGTAACTTTGGCTTTTTTTTTCCCAAGAAGGAGCTGGATTGAGTAGAGATGATTTTATTACTATCTGAAGCCTCATTGGGGAGATTAGCAATAAAGAGCAGACAGGAGTTTTAACCTTTCACTATTTTAATTACAATCTCTGTCCGTCTTTGAGATCGTTCCACGTTGTCATTGGGATAGCATGTGAAGACAAATCTGGGGCCACACGGATCAGTAGGGACTGATAGAGGTTCATACGCCTGCCTTCCCCATCCAATTGTGAAAAACAGTTTTTGCTTCAGATGCACTTTGAATATACAGTATCTCTTAAATGAGAATGTCAGGATCCGGATCTGAACCCAGGGCCTCTGCTGTACCTGGCGGTGGTTCTACCTGCTGAGCCACCTTGGAACTTTGGACAGCTCCTTGCCTGATCTCCTGTGCAATCCTCAGTCAAACCTAGTTTCTGCTGAACTCCTTGCTCCTCCCTTGTACTTCCTATTTAAGCCATGCCTCTGCACTTCCTGTTTGCAAGATTATTGTGCTCCTGCCAATATTATTATTATTATTGTTATTACAATACAGGATTTATATAGCGCCCACAGTTTGCGCAGCACTTTACAATATAAGGAAGACATTACAATCACAATAGCACATACAAATATTACGAATAGCGCTCTCGGATTGGGCCAAGGGAATAGGGTGCTGTAGCTCTACCTCGCCTGCAGCCCTAAGAGACAGGAGGAGTGCCTGCACTTGTGAAACAAAAAACAAACCATCGGCCGGGATGGTGGTGAAGTGAGGAAGGATCAGGTTGGTGAAGTAGTAGTGGGTGGAGGCTCGGGAGCAACGCGTTTCGAGGATGTTACCTCTTTGTGAAGCTCATTAGGAATGGACACGGACACAATCCATCTGGTCCCGAGACCCACTTAAAGTAAGTGAACCATTTCTTCTTTCTTTCTCCACTGTGCTACTACCAGTTTCATAGTCCCCCTAGCATTACAATCACAATACAATTCAAGACAAGATGGTAAGGAGGGCCCTGCCCCTGAGGGCCTACAATCTAAAAGGGAGGGGCAAGTAGTAAATGAGGAGGTAGCTGTGTGGGGATGAACTTTTTGAGAACGTGATGGTTGAGTGGTTAGGTTGAGGTGGGATAGGCTTCCCTGAAGAGATTCGTCTTTAGGGTTTGACTAAAGGCAGTCAGAGTGTGAGATAGATGGACAGGTTGGGGTAAAGAGTTCCAGAGGATGGGAGAGACTTTAGAGAAGTCCTTGAGGTGAGCATGGGAGGAGTTGACGAGGGAGCTGGAAAGCAGGAGGACTTTGGAAGAGCGGAAGGGACGGTTAAGGTGATACTTTGAGACAGAGTTGTCGATATATTTTGATTTTTATCCTTTGGGCGAGTGGAAGCCACTGCAGGGATTCTTGCTTCCTGCTCCTCCTGTGATACAATCTGCTCATACTGCTACCCGTGTACCGACCTTTTGGCTACTGATTCACGGACTACTCTCATAGTCTTCTGCCTCATACCTGATACCTTTTGGCTGCTGTTTCACCGACTACTCTCATCCTCCACTTCATACCTGATGCCTTTGGCTGCTGATTCACCGACTACTCTCATCCTCCGCCTCATACCTGATGCCTTTGGCTGCTGATTCACCGACTACTCTCATCCTCCGCTTCATACCTGATACCATTTGGTTACTGACCTCGGCTTGATCTCTGACTACGCTTCTGCCTGCTCCTATACTACTACTGTCTGCTTGTGTACCGATTCGAACCCGGCATGTTTAGCTTGGGTGCGTGTGTGTCACTTAGGCATGCCAGCGGAGGCAGTGTGATGCTTTGAGCAATGTTGTGCTGGGAAACCTCGGGTCCTGCCATTCATGTGGACGTTACTTTGACACCTTCATGGGAACGGTATTCCCTGATGGCCTCTTTCAGCAGGATAATGCTCCTTCAAAAATGGTTCAAGAATGGTTTGAGGAACACAACAACAGGTTTGAAGTGTTGACTTGGCCTCCAAATTCTCCAGATTTCCACCTTGCAACTTATAGGATATAACAGATCTAGTACTAACGGCTTGGTGTCAGATACCACCATATACCTTCAGAGGTCTACCAGAGTCCATGCCTCGATGGGTCAGGGCTGTTTTGGCGGCTACTCAATATTGTTTGGTCATAATGTTATGACTGATCGGTGTGTATCTTTATTATTGATATGTCGAACTTATTTAGTTTTGTATGCTGCTAATCTTTGAAACTGTTGTTTCTCTTCTGTACATATCAATAGTTTGCATTCTCTGTTCTGATAGTTTCATATTACTATTTTTGTATAACTATTTGTTGTGTCTCAAAATAAAGTTCTTTAAAAAAAAAAAAAAAAAGCATCTGCTTAGTTTTATGACCGAAGGGCTCAGATTCCATTCCAAAAATGTTAAGCGTTCTGTATCATATGCAAATGACATGTACAGATACTTATCTGCATTTTGATGTTTTACATCAAGTGGACTTGAAATAGACTCTGATTTGGGTTGAACAAATAGTCATGTTTTAAAAAGGATTTACGCTATTCAACTTCTTACATGGAAATGCACGATCCCCAAACACGCAAAATACTAAAAGACAGATAACTCTCTGTACAAAAATACAGAGCCTGCATAAGATTTCCAGAATGGGGATCTAATCCTTGCAACTGTTGAACTAAGTAGCTGCACTGGAACGAACCATTATGTTGCAAGACTATATGTTTTAAATACTCTGATTTTTAGACAATACCATTTAATGTATGGCCAGTATGGATTTTAATAAATAGTATATCATAAAATATGGGCTTATTATTGTTTGTAAGGTGCTGATCAGGTGTTTAGTGCTATACTAAAAAGTAATGGAAGATACAGAGTTTGCACTGGCTTATCTGCCAGGTGGAGCTGTGCACTACCTTGGATTAGACGTGCCCTACATTACACCTGCTTCTAAGCCTCTTCTGTATCTCATAAACTTGTATGAGGAGAGCAGAAGTGCTGATGCAAACAAAAGCGTGCTCACTCTGACCTGATTGTGGGCAGATTTACCGTTTATGTTGTATGAAACAATTTTTTTAGGCATCCGTTTGATTAAGATGATTACATTTGAATGGTTAAAAGGAGAACTATGGGGTCAGGGCTTTTCCCCATAGTTCTCCTAAGGGTCACGGGAGAACACAAACTAGCGTTCTCCCGTGACCCAAAGCTCAGTATACCACGAGCTACAGCTCGCGGTATACTGAGACGCCGCAGCCGGAGTGGATCCCGATATTGCCGTCGAGATCCACCCAGCTGGGGGATTGACAGCTGGCTCTGCCTATCCAGAGGCAGAGCCAGCTGTGCCTGCCCCCTCCCCCGTCCGTTCCGCCAGTCAGCGCTGGCAAATCGGACAGGGGAGGGGGGGAATCCCTGCAGGGAGCCGTGAGTGACAGTCACCTCTTTCTGCAGCGATAGATTGAGAAGTGAGCGAACGCCGGTATGTGTTCGCTCACCTCCCGATCTACTGAGCCGACCTGTGACAGTTTCATTGTCACAGGTCGGCTCAGATAATGAGGCTGAGTGAAAATCACTCACCTCATAGTTCTCCTTTAATTTTAAGAAACAGCAGTTCATATATGGCTGGTTTAAGAGCTGATCACCAAATTTTCCACTATTTCTAGAACTTAAACTATCCATTTTCTATTCAGTCAGTTAATCACGCTGCATACTGTTTGGTACATTTTGCTCATCTAACATATCAAACAGCAGAAAAATAGAATTGTTATTACCAGCTGAATGCATGTCACTTTGTAAAAGATATTTGAAAGAAACCCGAATGCATAAAAAAAGTTCAGTCACCTGGCTTGATAAATAGGTTATGGGTCAGGCTGTGTCCTGTTTCCTACCTTACCAGAAGCTCCTCTATCTGTTCACAGACCCTCCAGTACCCTGTTGTCCATGGTGGGAAGGTTGTTGTTGGCTGTTGACAGGTCACTGCCCAATATTTCTTACTACTCTAGATAAAATGGGAGCTTCTTACAATGGGCACTCTGCTTTGCCGCAGTTTCCTGACATAAGCAAAGTACCATTGCTGACCATTTTCTGAAATTTCTAATTGTACGCCTTTCTGATGATCTTTGGTGACTCGCTGACCCAGAAAGGTATACAGATCAGAACTTTATTTGCTTTTTTCCAAGTTAATTTTTCTTTCTTCTTCCTCCTTTCCTTTCCTTCTTCCTTTCCTCCTTCCTTTCCTTTTTTCCTTTTCATTCTTTTTATCCTTCTTCCGTTGCTTTTTCCTTTTTCGCTACATGTTGCTTTGCCCCTTGCTTTCATGTTAAACTGTGGCGGTAGTGGCCAGCATTTGTCATACTGTGCAAGTATGCACTGCATACGTGCGCATTATGACATACTGTATATATACCTCCAGGTCTGCTCCCCTTGTGAGTTCTCAGCTCCCTACAGTTATTCCATTCCTGGCTGTTCCATGTTATCTTCCTCTTCCTTTGAATCTGCGGTCTCCTTGCTTCACCCATGGGGGGCCACTGATAATGTAACTCCCACCCATACTTACTGGCCTTGCATTATCTCAGTACCTGGCTCTATCTGTAAGATGCAGGGACTGTTCACTGTTCTTGTGCATGCACTGCAGTCAGTGTACAGATTTAAAAAAATGTTATCAGGTAAGTGTAAGGGTTTTTTCAGCAGAAGAGACTTACAAGGTCTCTGCTACCAAAAGACCTCCGCTATCAGCAGCGCTTCCAGTACAGAGAGAGGTTAGGTGCTCGCTGGTCCACGCTCCCAATGTATTCAGTCTATAAATCCCAAAGATGATGCTGAACTCCAATAAAAACAACTTTATTGACTCTTAAGAAGATACCACTCAGTCCCTCTCAAGGTCTGCTCTGCTCTAACATGTTTCACCACAATGGGCTTAGATCGTAGGGGTGCTGTACCCTACCTGCTGGCAAATTGTTTTATTTTACGCTTTAGTTTTGTTTTCAATTTTAAAAAACAGCTAAGCTGAGCTTTCAGGATGTTCTTTCTTGCCTAATGCCAGCCAGATCATGCCTATGGGGCTTATTTATAAAGGATTTGAAAAGCATTACAGCTTTTCAACCTTCCCTCTTTCTTGTATCCCATGCCCAATATTTGACTTTGTCTTCCATCTGCTCCTCTTCTTTGGCAGTAGGCAGTCCTCAGTTCTGCAGAGAACAGGGCTCATGTTGAGATGTGAGCTCCATTCTTTGCAGCATTCCGGGTAAGCCCAGGCTCTGTGTATTGTAGTTGCCTCCACTGGTCCCTGCATCACTACAGGACACAACAGTGATGTAGAGTTCAGCAGAAGTAATTATATCGCATATCGGTGGACCGGGTTCTTTTAAGCAAGTGTAGCTTGTGACACGACAGCAGGACAGGAAACTATGCTACCAAGAGAATGCAACGTTTTTTAAAATTTACGGACAAAGTCCCTTTAAGTGACGGAGATGAATTCCTTTGCTGTTTATATCAAAACTCAGCAGAAATAAAGACCTCACAATGAGTTTTCATGAAGATAAAGAATCGTTAAATACTGCGTAGTTTACATATTGTGGAATTGAAACAAAAGTAATAACATTTTCCCTGCAAAGTACAGAGAGTACAAAGGTGATAAAAAAGGAGCTTTAACTTTGCATTGTTGTAAATTGTCACCTAATCCTGGTGTCACGGTGTTTGTGTAGAACCCTGATAATACTGCTGAGCATTTATGTACTTCGGCCAGGCACTGACGGATACTCAGATTTAAAGTGACACTAAACTCAGGAATTCAATCTTAAAAATACATTCAAGGACCTTAACTATTAACAAAAATGTATCTTTTTTGTGTGTCACTCGGCTGTAGTTCCTCCAATCATCCCACTCACTAACAATGATACAATCGAACACTCCCAAAGCAACGTTTTATGATTGAAATTCTACTGGTGAATGGCCAGCTTTAGACATATCAGGTTAATTTCAGTGCTGGCCGGGATGGCCAGCACCTCTAATGGCAATAAATCAACACTACTAAGCTAAACAAGTTCTCTTTACTGCACAGAGGATCTGAGATTACCAAAAACAACTCAAGAGTCTCCTTGTGAAGGTCTGAGGTCAGCTTTTCTTGACTGGAAATATTGCAAGAGGGTCAGTGTCAATAACAACCTCTGCAATCCTTAAAGTGCACTAAATTCAGGGGTTAAATATTACAAATACATTCAAGTACCTCGACTATTAACAACAATGTATCTTATTTGTGTATCACTCGGCTGTAGATCCTCCAATCATCTCTGAATTGGTGCTGACACTGTCCTTCCTTCTGGAGGGGGGCTACTTTTGTTCCCCATGGTCCCTGTGTGTATTGTAAAGTAGTCACTGCTCCAAGCTCACTCCTGTGATGGACTGCAATCGCAATACAAATTAGTGAACTAAATGTGAGATTGTAGTCCATCCCGGGAGTGAGCTTGGAGCTGATGATTTGAGATGATTTGAGGATCTACAGCCAAGTAAGCTACATGTTTGTTAATAGTTTGGGTACTTGAATGCATTTTAAAGATTTAATTCCTGAGTTTAGTATCATTTTAATGTGGGCAAGCAACAGGTTCACTTTAAAGTGGCTCTCCGTAGGAGCACATTGTTTATCTTTCTTTTGCTCCTCCGTCAGTCCATTCAGCTGCCAAGAATGAAGAAAAGCCCTTTGTACGGTTTATTCAGGGCTATGGATTCACTTTGTGAATTTGCTGATTGCTCCAAGGCTGCCACATGCAATGAGTCGCATGCTCCTCCATACCAGAAAGTACAGATTACATTCTGCAGCTACCGACGCTGAATGGAGCAGCGGGCAAGCAAAGGAAAAGTAGGTACGTGCTATGAAGGATTAAAAGAAACCTGTTGTTTTGCTATATACCAAACCTATTTTGTATCTTTTTCTTAGTGTGTTAATGTGAACAGAGCACCTGCAATACAATGGAGGGGGGGCGGATTTATCAAAACTGGAGCAGATTTCCACTGCAACCAATTAGCTTCTCTGTCTTATTTTCACATCTTAACCTGAGCAAACTGAAGATGATGATAGGTTGCCATGGGCAACTGCTCCAGAGTCTGTATGCTCCAGTTTTGCTAACTTCTCCCCCAATGTTTTTGTATTACTTCTTAGTAAGGCTCCTATCACACAGGCTAATCAGGAGGGGATCAGTCCACTGAGTCCCTTCTGATCGGAGTGGTACAGATCAGACGGACTGGACGGACATGGATGTCACCAACTTGACATCCATGTCCGTCCAGTTTTTTCCTCCATCTTGCGTTGGAGGAAAAAACCTGAAATGACCAGACCTCTTGGGGAGTCGGATGTAAAGGGACGTGTCTGTTTACATCAGATTATACACGATACAGCACAGACAGGTCTGTTGAAATGGAACACTGTTGCGTTTATTTTTCCAGACCTGGCCAGAGTTGGGTGTAAATGGACGCCTGACCGTCTAGACCTGGCTGCCCATAGACTAACATTGTGCGGACCCGATTGGACTGCCCATGTGAAAGGAGCCTAAGGTATCAGACAAATGATACTTTGATGGATAAAAACTATTGGTTAAGTATTTTTCTGTGGATCATCTGGCTGGGAGAGACGGGTTCACTTGTATATACACATGTTTTTCAGATGGAGACGTGCTAAAATGGAGGAAAACTCAATGCTTTGAGACATCATTTAACTTGATGACATTAAGACGGGAAAACACCTGTGCGTGTTTTCCTAACCTCTACCTCTAATAAGTGCCCTTTGGACAGAGGCCCTTCGATAGCACACCTGAGGGTCTTCTCCATTGCTGCGGTCTGCCAGTTCCCAGCTTCTGAAAGAGGCATTCATTCCTATGATGGAAACACCTCGGGAAGGAGTAGCAACATGTCTAGTTCTTACAACTGTGGACAACTGTGATGGTACCGTTACAGCTCATTGAAACAATTCTTCATTGCTCCTGGAAAGTGGAGAAATTCAAAGGAGTTGTCTCATGGATTCCTGCATGCCTTTGGCATGTCGTAGAGGAAAGCAAAGGAAGCGTGTAAAGAGATAAATTATTGCTTATTCTACAACGATATTCTAAAATGGTCTGAACAGATTTATTGGTACTCCCTAGAAGAGATCCCTATAAACAGACAGCTAGAAGCACCCAAGAACGGCTCAGAACAAAACATTGGACTATTCTGAAGTGGCCTTCGCTGAGCCCTGATTTGAATCCTATCAAACATCTATGGAAAGAGCTGAAACATGCAGTCTGGAGCAGACTTCCTTCAAAGGTGAGACAGCTGAAGCAGCTTGCTCAAGAAGAGTGGGCAAAACTACTTGTTGGAGGGGCAGAAGTCTCATTGAGAGCTACAGAAATTGCCTCTCCAGGTTATACAGCAACATATTAGGTAGGGATGCACCGATACTTTTCGAGTACCAGTGCTGATACTTGGCATTTTCACGAGAACTACCAGGGTCACACCGGTTGCAGCTGGAACCGGGCTCTGGCTCTCCACCACTGTCCTAAAATCATTAGTCTGTATTGTTTTAGGAAAACTGTCACATGACAAACAAAAATGTATCAGTACTCGTATCTGTGAGTACTTAGGCAAGTACCAGTACTCGTACTCGCAAAACTGGTATCCGTGCATCCCTTTATTTATATTTATAAAAACAAAATCATACATTAAAAAAGAGATGTACAAGATTTTGAAACCACATGCCTGAATAGGTTAAGGGTCCAATCGTTTATGTCCATTCTATTTTAATTTGTTTAATTCTTATTTATTATTTTATTATTCAAAATACTCTGTTGAATCAAAAGCAAAGTCTGATTAATATTGCATACAGTATGTAATTAAAAAAATGACGAATGCCAATTTTGTCAGTTCCAAGTAATTTTTATAGAATATTGTATGTTCTTATTTTCCTGAAAGGGTACCAACAAATCTATTCATGACCGTATTTTAGTTCTTTTTCCAACAGTATAGTTCCTATTTATTTATTTTTTTGATTATTTAATTGCAAAGCCAATGTCCTTCTGATGAAGCCAATAGTGGTGAACGCTTTAATGTTACACTTGTGTAGGCAGCATGAGACCTTTCTTTTTACCCGGTGAGGCATTCCAGTACACCAGCGGACACCTTGGATTATGCACGGTGTACCACAAGGTGGTAAGAGATCATTTTTATGTTTGATGCATTATTGACCAATGGAAAATCCGGAATTATGTTTTTGATTGTAGTTTGCTTGCGGTTTAACAGCAGCTTGCATCGCATTCCATCGTATTGCTTCAGCCATGGCTCTGCTTCTGTGCCATGTGAATTCTATCACTCGTAATTGCATAAACTACTTAGCTATGCTCTACTTTGCAACGCATGTGGATTTCATGACGATGCTTTTTTGTTGAATTTTCTACTCAACGTTGTGCTTGGGTCTTGATGCTGCTCTATATTTGTTTTGGTGTGTATCCATTATACCAGTATAGCCAGCATGATGATGCCTTGCTGACTATCCCATACAAGTCTATCCAGGTTATTGTTGGATGACAAAGGGCCGATTTATACCTCCAAGTATTTGGTAGCAAGGTGTGTCCAAAAACACATGCACACAGTACCCTGGCATGCAAACCTTTGACTGTTCCTAGCTGAGATGCATACAAACCATTATACATACTGGATCAAATCTTACAACCCTGTTTTGCCACCTAGTAGATTTATACAATAGCATTACATATGGGATTTTTTTTCTCTTATGTGGAAGCAAGAGTATTAATATTGTTTGCAAATTGGCATTTATATATAGAAGTGATTCTGCAGACTGACATTTTGCATCAATAAAATCATTTTTGAGTGCATTATGAAGATTGATTCAGAGGGATCCTTGTTTGTTTTTGTGTTTTATATATTATACATTATATGTTGGCTGTCTGATTGTGAAGCCTATGATCTAGCAATACATATGTAGGATAGTTGGTATTGACCTTCCCCGGCCTCTATGGCTGCAGAATGACAGCTGACAGACTGGAATGAGGTGCAGCAGAGCCCTCGAAACTCATTGGGGGGAATGTCGGTGGAGGGGGCAGGTTGCGCTCATGTTAGAGCCCTTCAGAACCTTCAGTGTAAAGCAGGAGCCAGCTAGCACCCAGAAGTCTGCTTACAGAGGCCCACTGCTACCAATGGATCAATTAAGGGTGGGCCGACTGAGCATAGTAAAATTACTCTAGCACACCTATCACCACACCCCTAGGCCCTTTGATTTTATGTATTTAAATCTGAAATGCCCTTTCTTGGGACATGAAAAGCTGTTGCATCAGGTTGGTTTGAGCTCTCGTTTTTCATTAAAACTATGAAGGATATTGAAAAAGTCACAATTCTGAGGCCCAGTGACTCGGTAGACCTAATCTGACCTAATCTGAGATCTCCGAGTGTAATTGTCGCAGTCCTCATCTGATGCCAGCTGCTGGGAGGCTATTATCTTCAACTCTAGGAACCTGTATGCCCGATCTCATTCATATCTGACCTGTTATTCCCTCCCTGTTATGCCATCCTGTCCATTTGCCTGACCTTGCTTTGTCCTGCTCCCCCTTGCCTGTTCGCCTAAAATTGTATGTCTGTACCATATGGTTTGGTTTTGTCATATTTAAGTGTTATGTTTTATATTTTGTATGCTCACTAATAAACTGTGTTGTTCTCACTTAAACTGTGGTTTGTTCTTCTGTGTAGCTCATGTCTGTTCCTACCAGCAGGGAAGCTCTCAGTGGTTTCTTGAGATCCCCTGCAGGAATAGACAATTAGTAGACCATCTGGGTGAAACTCTATAGAGGAGCTCAGGCTGGTGATGTCTGTGAAGTTTCTCATTTATCCAGGTCATGGTATATCTGTAAAAAAATAAAAATATCAAGGCAACTGGACTTGCTGTATTTTTCATGAAGACATTTCTCTGTTCATCTGACCAGCTTTCTGAATTGAGAAATAATAAATATAAATTGAGAAATAAAAAAATATATCAAGGCAACTGGACTTGCTATGTTTTTTTTAAAGTTTCGCTGGTCATCTGACTAGCCTTCTGAATTGAGAAAGCTAGTTGGATGACCATCACAACATCTTCAAGAAAAATACATCAAGTCCTGTTGCCTTGGTTTAATTTTTACCGATATCAGGCTGGCCATGTGAAACAATTTGTGTGGAGGATATGGGAGTTCGGTGCATGTATCTTTTTGGAGTATATTGGCTGGTAAGGATGGACCTGTACAGAGCAGGCACCCGGACATGGAGAGCTGCTGTTGCAGAAGACCGGTGCTGAGCATTGTGGGATTGTGTGTTGTGTTAGATAATCAGGGCTGAACCATATTCTGACCTCTATCCCATAAAAAGGCAGGAGCTGAACGCCATATACGTACATGAAAAAGGTTTTTGCCAGCATCCATATACCGTATTTGCCGGCGTATAAGGCGACTGGGTGTATAAGACGACCACCTAATTTTCCACTTAAACCATAGGTTTTGGGCTATACTCGTCATATAAGACTACCCCACTTCCGAGGCAACACCATTTAAAAACATCATGGATGGATTTGCGGTAATACTGTATGTACTGTAGCTTCAGCTACATACAGTATACCGCGCTGAGCCAATCATGGCGAGCAATGTATTCTATTAATGAATACAAAGCTTGCTTGGATTGGCAGAGGTTGTGTACATCGCTCGCCGTGATTGGCTCAGCTACTGTATGTAGCCGAAGCTACCGTACATACAGTATTACCGCACATCCAGCGGGCTGACTGATTAGGGATGTTCGTTTCGGGGCCAGCTTGGCCTAAACGAACTAAAGGTATACATTGTATACCCTGCGTATAAGACGACCCCCGATTTTCGGGGGATGTTTTTAAGTATAAAAAGTAGTCTTATACGCCAGCAAATACAGTACTTACCTTCCTTTAGCTCCCCACTGCTCTATTTCAGGAGTGAAAGGAAAGCCCTTTGTATACAACAAGTAGCTGGAGTGGTAGCTACACAGGGCCATAGACTCCACCCATGACAGTGCTGATTGGCCTATAGCTATCGCATCCATCTCCATATATACTGAGAGAGGGATTAAAGCAAACCTATTGCTTTTCCCTGAATGGGTATTGTAGAGGTTTCCTTTAAAGCTGAACTCTGGGGAACAGTGCAATGTACCTTTGCAGCTGTGCTCCCCCCTCCAAAGCAAGGGTTAAATTCTCTTTTTTTGTGCCTAGGGTACTAGTTTAAATTCCGGTTTACTTGCCTTATCCTTTGCTTCCTAATGTTCCTCCTTCCATGGAAACTTCTTCTCTTTGGCGCTCCGGCCAGCATTCACAACTGTAACATCATCACGGACCATGCGGGGCCAACAGTCCCGCATTGTAAGTGAGGAAATTGAAGGCCCTTCCACAACCCAGAGGGTCAGGGAGTAGATATGAGTGCCAGCTGCTGGGGAAGCAAGGAATAAGATCAGTAAAAGTCATTATTTCCTGGTACTCTAGTAAAAAAAAAAAAAAAGTATTTAACCATTGCAGTGTGGCACACTTTTTTTTAAGTTTCCCGAAATTCAGCTTTAAATATGAATAATTTCCTCATCAAATCCTGAATTAAAAAAAAAAAAACATTACTGAAACAATACAACGCACAGTTTGAGATTTTGTATCTCTGATGCACAGTCTCATCTGTACTGCATTTCCCCTCCAATTATGTTCTGAAGCCCAAAGCTATGTCTAATGTTTAGTCATTCTGGAAGTCATCTAAATCCCATCACTACTCATGAAAGAAAGTCTTTGAAAATGTTTTGGTCCAATCATTTCCTGTCACTTAATGCATTCAATGGAACCCTTACAAAGCCTTTCCTATATTAAACAACTTTCATGTTATCTGAGCTCACCTTTTAGTTAATAAGTAACTATTTGTAGAAATGACCAGTGACGCTTGAGAAAACTTGATAAATGCTCATTTACCCCAACGGTGATAATCTAAATTGTATCTATGGGCAGATAAAATGTGACGCACATGATGCTTAAAGTGACAGTAAACTCAAAAGTTACACTTTAAAAATGCATTCAAGTACCCTCACTATTAACAGAAATGTAACTTATTTGTGTATCACTCAGCTGTAGAATTGGTGCCGACACTGTCCTTCCTTCTGGAGGGGGGCTACTTTTGTTCCCCATGGTCCCTGTGTGTGTTGTAAAGTAGTCACCGCTCCATGCTCACTCCTGTGATGGACTACAATTTCAAAACAAATAAGTAAACTAAACCTGAGATTGTAGTCCATCACCGGAGCAAGCTTGGAGCGGTGACTACTGTACAACACACACAGCGACCATGGGGAGCAAAAGTATCCAGAAGAAAGGACAGTATCGGCACCAATTCAGAGATGATTGGAGGATCTACAGCCGAGTGATACACAAATAAGATACATTCTTGTTAATAGTTGGTGTACTTGAATGTATTTTTAAGATGTAACTCCTGAGTTTAGTGTCTTGGCTCCCCTTTAGTATCGCTCAAGGGGAACCAAGCATGCAGGTTGATGCACATGCCTAGTTAGAAAGACTTCTGTCATTGCAGAGAAGAATTGATCAGCACCTAACATTGTAATAAAATGAATCTTTAATTTAAAAAAAACTTTATAACATTTACAAACCATACAAATACATCGGGTTGGATATACAGTGTAATATCCAAATAATAATTTGACCCCTGCAGATTTGGTAAGCTTGCCCCCTTACAATGAAATGAAAGGTCTATAATTTTTATCAGAGGCGTATTTTAAATGATAGAGACAGAATATCAACCAAAAATCCAGAAAAAACACATGATACAAATGTTATAAATAGAGTTGCAGCTCAGGGAGTAAAATAGGTATTTGATCTCCAAGCAAAACATGACTTAGTACTTGGTGGAGAAACCTTTGTTGGCGAGCACAGAGGTAAGACATTTCTTGTAGTTGGTTACCAGGTTTGCACACATCTCAGGAGGGATTTTGGTCCACTCTTCTTTACAGGTCTTCTCTAAATCCTTAAGGTTTCTTGGCTGTCGCTTGGCAACTTGAAGTTTCAGCTCCCTCCATAGATTTTCTATAGGATTGAGGCCTGGAGACTGGCTAGGCCACTCCATGACCTTAATGTGCTTCTTCTTGAGCCACTGCTTTGTTGCGTTGGTGGTATGTTTTGGGTCATTGTCATGCTGAAAGACCCATCCATGACCCATTTTCAGTGTTCTGGCTGAGGGAAGGAGGCTCTAATCCAAGATTTTACAATACATGGCCCCGTCCATTGGCCCCTCAATGCGGCAAAGTCGGCCTGTACCATTAGCAGAGAAACAGCCCCAAAGCATAATGTTTCCACCTCCGTACTGGACTGTAGGGATGGTGTTCTTAGGGTCATAGTCAGCATTTTTCTTCCTCCAAACCCGGCGAGTCGAGTTAATGCCAAAGAGCTCAATTTTGGTCTCATCTGACCGCAGCACTTTCTCCCAATCCTCCTCTGAATCATTTAGACGTTCACTAGCAAACTTCAGATGGGCCTTTACATGTGCCTTCTTGAGGAGGTGGACCTTGCAGGCACTGCAGGATCTCAATCTAAGGCAGTGTATTGTGTTACCAATGGTTTGTTTGGTGACTGTGGTCCCAACTTCCTTGAGATCATTCACAAGCTCCTCCCATGTAGTTCTGGTCTGATCCCACACTTTTATCATGATCTTTATCATGAAATCTTGCATTGAGCTCCAGACCAGGGGCGATTGATGGTTATTTTGTATTCCTTCCATTTGCGAATAATCGCTCCAACAGTTTCACTTCTCACAAAGCTTCTTGCTGATAGTCTTGTAGCCCATTCCAGCCTTGTGCAGGTCTACAATCTTGTCCCTAACATCCTTTGAAAGCTCTTTGGTCTTGCCCATGGTGGTGAGATTTGAATGGAAGAAAAAGATTCTGTGGACAGGTGTCTTTTACATACATAACGAGTTGGCGTTAGGAGCTCCTTCTTAAAGTGACAGGACTCATCTGTGTACCACATAGCCAGTCTGTGGGAGGAGCCAGAATTATGGTTGGTTGGTAAGTGATCAAATACTTATTTTACTCACTGAACTGCAACTCAATTTATAACATTTGTATCATGTGTGTTTTCTGGATTTTTGGTTGATATTCTGTCACTCTCATTTAAAATAGACCGGTGATAAAAATTATAGACCTTTCATTTCCTTGTAAGTGGGCAAACTTCCATAATCTGCCGGGGATCAAATTATTATTTTTCTTTACTGTAAAAGGGGGTATTGCACTATCAGATCTAAATGAACTTGAATATCTTGTGATTAAAAGTCCATACAAGCTGCAGAAAACAAGCTCATATACACTATATTGTCAAAAAAGTATTGGGACCCCCCTCCAAATCATTGGATTCAGGTGTTTCAATCACCTCCGTGGCCACCGGTGTATAAAACCACGCACCTCGGCATGCAGACGCTTCTACAAACATTTTGTGAAAGAATGGGTCGCTCTCAGGAGCTCAGTGACTACCAGCCTGGTACCGTGATAGGTTGTCACCTGTGCAATAAGTCCATCCGTGACATTTCCCTGCCACTAAATATTCCGCAGTCACCTGTTACTGGTATTATAACAAAGTGGAAGCAACTGGGAACAACAAATCCCCAAGGTCAAGGCAAAGCGTTGGATGCCGTGGTGTAAAGCACGCCGCCACTGGACTCTAGAGAAGTGGAGACGTGTTCTCTGGAGTGACCAATCACGCTTCTCTGTCTGGCAATCCGATGGACGTGTCTGGGTTTGGCGGTTGCCAGGAAAACGGTACTTGCCTTACTACATTGTGCCAAGTGTAAAGTTTGGTGGAGGGGGGATTATGGTGTGGGGGTTGTTTTTCAGGCATTGGGCAGGTCTTGGCCCCTTAGTTCCAGTGAAGGGAACTCTTAAGGCATCAGCACACCAAGACATTTTGGACAATTTCATGCTCCCATCTTTGTGGGAACAGTTTGGGTATGGCCCCTTCCTGTTCCAACATGACTGCGCACCACAAAGCAAGGTCCATAAAGACATGGATGGGGGAGTTTGGGGTGGAGGAACTTGACTGGCCTGCACAGAGTCCTGACCTCAACCCGATAGAACACCTTTGGGATGAATTGGAGCGGAGACTGTGAGCCCAACATTCCCATAGACACACTCCTAAACCTTGTGGACGCCTTCCCAGAAGAGTTGAAGCTGTTATAGTGGCAAAGGGCGGCCCAAACTCAATATTGAACCCTACGGACTAAGACTGGGATGCCATTAAAGTTCATGTGTGTGTGTAAAGGCGTCCCAATACTTTTGGCAATATAGTGTATATTCACAATTTAGCCTGCATGATGGATTTTGCTACTCCAAGGACAATCATATAGATTTTGTGTTTAGCTGAATAAAGCTCTGTAGTCTTCCGGGAATGAAAGTCACTGCTGACAGCAAATAATCAGCAATGCATAGAGCGCAGCAAATTTGTTCCTACGTATGCAGGGTTCAGCAAACACAATGGATTATATTGCTGCAAAACAGACATCTAGACTCTGTACTCAGCTGAATTTATACAATAGGCATCCAGGCTGCCAACAGTAATCCATCGCGCACAATCATCCTAGTGAAGTGTCCACATGTTTTATTGTCAAATGCAACCAAAATAAACCACATGAGGAGTTTTAGGTCTGCGTGTGCTGTTTGACTTGTGTCATTGTTTGGATGGTCTTTGCACTTACTGTTGGACTTGGACTGTCGACTGACATCACATTACATTTTTTATTGATCTCATTGGAATTCTATTTAGGGGAAGACAATGCGCTGTAGAAAATAAGTACAAATGAGCCTTCCCTTAGTAATTCTACATTAACCATGAACTGACTCACTGGTGTCATTGCTGGGATTATGGAACCGGATCAGCATTAGTGGTAACACAGAAGCTTTTTGTGACGTGTATAATCTCCTTTTCAGCAATGACAAGTTTGAAACAAAGGAGGCCATTGTGTATAGGACGAAAGCATTCCTTGTCCTTTAGTAGTTCAGTATTTATTATTCACCGTCCTTCTGTGTTAGGAGCTGTAGTCATCCGCCTTCAAACATTTATTTCTGGCGTCTGAGGGCGCTGCAGGGTGAGGGCGGAAAAAAACAGGGCATTTTGACAAGTACTTGTACTTGTCAAAATGCCCCGATGTTTGCGCTATGTATTTTTTTTTCACTTACCTTCGGGGCGGGAGAGCAGCGGCGAGTCAGCGCTGGTCCAGTAGGAGGAGCTCCAGGTGGGGTCCTAATTTAGCTGGCCGGCGACTGGCAGAGGATCCCAACACGCGCGGCACCTCAAGCAGTCGCCGGCCAGCTAAATTAGGACCCCACCTGGAGCTCCTGGAGCTATACAAGTACATGTCAAAATGCCCTGTTTTTACAGGGGGTCGGGGAGGGGGCGCAAAAATGCACTTTGCCTGTGTAGGCAAGAATCCTAGCACCGGCCCTGAATATGTCATAACTCAAACGAAGGTCTTCTAGCTGAGTGCTGAGGGGGTTTTATTTTTTACTATATAATGAAAAAAGTTCCGAAAATTTTGGGGAAAAAAAACCTGTTTTCCCTACTTTGTCATAAAACATTTACCATTGCCCAATTTTCTGGTAAAATATAAAAGACGGGGGTCACGTCGTGCCAATAGACACCAAACGTCAACCTTAAAATTGCGCGTGCCTGCGAAATCGCAAAAAACTACCATGCCTAAAAGTGGCCATAGCGACGGTTTAACCACTTGAAGGCCATAGTGTTTCACCCCCTTCCTGGCCAGGCCATTTTTCAGTATTCAGCGCTGCGGTACTAGGCATAATAGTTTTTTCGCATGTAGGCGCACCAGACAGGTATTTACGTTTATATGTGCGGGGGGGACTTGAGGTTTTTTTGGGTGTTGTTTATATTTTTTTAATATGAGACTTGAATTTTTTTAAATTAATTGTTTACACTGAACTTGATTGCTATCACATAGGGGGTTAACAAGCCTCCTATGTGATAAATAATATACAATGACCGGTCCTCTTTATGGAGACATCAGGGGTCTCTAAGACCCATAATGTCACTTGGGGACCCCCAAAGAAGCTGATGAAGCACAGATCTGCTTCACCAGCTTCTTCTCTGGCTATAGAAGCCAGAGAAATGACAGCTAAAGGTCGAAGTTATGTAATAGACATCAATTTTGCCTTTAGAGAGAGAGGAGGAGAGATCAGCGGTGGGGAATGCTGATCTCTCCTTCCTTCTCAGTATAGGCAGCTGCTGTGCCGGTCCCCGTGTTCCAATTTCTCATCAGTCAGCCAAAAGTGCGCTCCTACCAGCTGCAGAGAATGGAGTGGATGGGCCGGAGGGTTGGCTGTCACCTGAACGCACATACAACATTAAGATTAAAGTGCATGCCACCCCTAACCCGGAGTACAGGTGGGAGCTACACTATTCAGTTAAGAGGGAATCCGCTGGAATAACAAGTGAATATGAGATCAGGATACTCGAGAGACATATGCCTACCAGTGTCTTACCCCAGGACTGGAATGAGACTCACATACTATAAGTTTTGTTTTATGTTTAGGTTATTTTAATAACCATGTTTGATATAAGTTTATATAATTTTGTGATGGTAAATCACGGCATAGTAGTTTACAACAAAAGTACTTATATGCAGACAACCCAGGAATGCTAACCTCTTGAATTACACTATATTCCTATGCTTAGCCAAGAGGTTCTTGATACAGCCTCATTAAGGGGCAATTTAATTGATTGTGTTTCCACTTCACTTGCTTTGTATGCTTTGACTGTTTGAAATTTAATACTGTATCTTGAAACGTCTTGCATTTTGTTTTTGTAACCCACTTTTGAACATTTTTCAAAATAAAGAAATTGTTATAAAAAAAAAAGATTAAAGTGCATGTCAGAGCAATTTTTTTTATTACAGGTATTTATATAGCGCTGTCAATTTGTACAGAGCTTTACATACAGCACAACAGCAAAACGTTTCCCAGCACACTCACCAGCCAGCATGCAAAAAAACTTGTCTCAACGCTAAGGCTAAAAACAGAGGTTTAGATACATGTCTTCTGCAGAAAATGTGAAAGCCTGCTTGACTGATTTGGTGCAGTGACGCATGGGGGGGGTCTCAGCTGCCGTTGTGATGTGTGGTGTCTCTTGTGCGTCTCTGTGCCTTTAAGGGGGTTGGGCTTCCTCCTGACAAACCTGCACTCAATTTTATCTTTTGCCCCATGTGCTCCAAGATGAAGGCTCTCATAGTTTAGAGTTAGGACCGCACTATATAGAGGTGCCTTGGCGCGGCTGTGCGGCTTTCACATTTTCTGCAGAAGACGTGTATATAAAACCTCTGCTTTTAACCTTAGCGGTGAGACAAGTTTTTTAGCATGTTGGCTGGCGAGTGTGCTGGGAAAACTTTTTGCTGTTGTACTGTATAAAGCCCTTCCATGTGCACCTTGCTTAGAGCTGGTTACAAATTGATGAGTGTGTTTGCCATTTGTTTTGCTTTACATAGAACACATTCACATCAGTCCCTGCACTCAAGACCCTTACAATCTAAGGTCCGTATTGCACACGTATACAGGGCCAATTTGGACAGAAGCCAATTAACCTTCCAGCATGTCTTTGGAGTGTGGGAGGAAACCGGAGTACCGGAGGAAACACACACAAGCACAGTGAGAACATACAAACATCTTGCAGATAGTGCCCTGACCGGGATTTGAACTGGGGGACCCCCAGTGCTACAAGGCAGAAATGCTAGCCACTATGCCATAAATAAGAAAAAAACATCTGCAATACATACACATTTCCCCATGTATTATCCCTTAAAGGACCCTTCAAATGCGGACAAATAGCTGTTGTGTCACAAAAGCTCCTAAATATATGTTGCAACTTGACAACACCCAGCATTTGTGTGAAAATGAGTGGTGTCAGCACTGCCCAGTTGTATTCTTCTAAACTTCTCAAACCCTCCCAAATCCAAATCCTCCCCTTTTCCAATGCTCTACAGCAGTGTTCCCCAACCCCCTGGTCAAATGGTACCGGGCCGCACAGTCTCAGTGCGGTCCGGTCATGCAAAATATGGCAGTGCACGGTCCCGGTGTTCGAACACCGGGGCCCCGCACTGCCGACGGGCTTCACAGTGAGGGGGCGGGTCCTGTGACTCACCTCCCCTCCCGGCCGCGTCTATAGTAACAGGCGGCGGGAGGGGAGGTGAGTCACAGGAGACGTGTGTGTGTCACATGCCCTGCCCCGCCCCCTGCAGTGAGTGCACACATCGACGCATGACTGCTGCTCCTGGAAGCGTGAGTCTAAGCGGGGGAAGGGGGGGGGGTGTCTTACATCATGTCATTAGACGTGGATTATAATGGGGAATATTACACTGTAATGTTCCCTATTATAATCTATTTCTCTGATTAAATGATTACAGGTAGGCATGTGATCTATCAAAGTTTGAGACTACGTTAGAATGTGTGACCAGTGACGTGGTCACATTTTAACGTAATCTCGCCCAGTTTTTCGGTGGTGGAATAGGTAAAGAATTCCAACGCTTTCATTTTTTGGTGTAACTGTATTTTATTTTGAAGGCATGTTTAAATACAATGAAATTAAAATTATTAAATCAAAACAATCTAAAATATAAACAATCAACGTCCCCCCCTCAGCGGGCCACGGTAAAATTATCAAGCGTTGACCGGTCCGCGGCGATAAAAAGGTTGGGGAGCACTGCTCTACAGCATGAGGGCTCCTTATCCAGCAGTCTTAAAATACAGAGGGCTAATGAGCCTCGTTGAGTTAATATAGCTAGAGTGCCGAGGGCTCTGAATCTCTGACAAGATCAATAGGTATTTATTGAACAGATATAACAAAACACTTTCAATGGTAGATGAACAGGCCGAAAGAATAAGAGAAGGTCATTGTTAAGGTGCCCATACACTTTACAACCCTCGCAAGACTTTTGTCTTGCGAGGGTTGTAAAGTACTTAAAAAAAGTACAATCTGCCCATCTTGGACAGGCAGATCGTACTTGCGATCATCGCAAGCCCGCCCCCCTGGGGGGCGGGCTTACGATGACTGCAATGAGGGGCGGGCTTAAGATGACTGCAAATGGACTGTGTGCGCGTGCGCACACCGGCCCGTTCGGCAGTTGTCGAACCAGCAGGCCACTAACTCGCCGAGAATCGTACGATTCCCGGCGGGTTTTCTAGCCTGCTGGTTCGACGGAAGACGTGCGACCGTACAGTAGAAACGGTTGCACGGCTTCCATACACTGCACGATTCTCGTACGATCGCGGGATATCCCGCGATTCTCGTACGAGAATCGTGCAGTGTATGGGCACCTTTAGGGTTTGCATGCACTTTAACCCTTTGGTGACTGGAGTTTATGAAGCTTAGACGCCCAGACCAAGTTTAGCAGTGCTAATGTGTATCTGTTAACATGACAATAACTCTACCACTAGGTTTTTTCTGATTGGTCTCAAGCGGGAACTGGGAGCACACACAGTTGCACATACTTAGTAGTCTGCAGCAAGTTTAATTAAAGTAGTATTAAGGTCTGGCCATTTTTTACCTTAAAGTGACATTAAACCCTCAGATTTTTTAACATACACCAATACTGTAATGTGCGCCTTACTGTAATCCATGGTTGTCTCCCTTCTCTTTCCTGCTCTTCCTTTTAAATCCTCATGTCTTCTCATGCTTGGGGAGAACTTCTCTTTTCAGCTCAGGGCCTCTTCCTGTAGTGCTGGCTCAGGTTACAAACCTATACAAATCTATACAGTACACAGACACCGTGTATCCATTCCTGAGACAAGGCAGTCTGCTGCAAAACAGAAGTTCTGCCCAGCATGAGAAGAGATACAGATTTAAAAGGAAGAGCAGCAAAGAGAAGGGAAACTACCATGGATTACAGTAAGGCGCACATTACAGTATTGGTTTATGTTAAAAAATCTGAGGGTTTAATGTCACTTTAATGCATTCTCTGCATTAGGGTAAAAACGGCCCAGAACCTTTTTTCTCCCCCCCTCCTGTCACTTACCTGTCAGCGACGCTCGTCCCCGCCGCCGGGTTGCAGGGGGAGGATACTGATGGCAGAGGAGCCATAGGCTCCTTCTGCTAGCCGCCACTTAATTACCTCCCGGCCGGCCTTTGTAAAAAAATCGGTGGTCTCTAGATCTGAATGGGCGTCTGTAGACGTCCGCTCAGCCTCACCCACGCTCGGTGCGCACGAGCGGGAAACACCGTCAATTTAAAAACAGGCACCGGCGGATCGCTTGTATGATCTGCCGGCCTGTGTGTGTGTGTGTGTCTCCTCCATCCGCCCCCCCCCCTCGTTGTCACGCTGGTCCCAGGCTCTGCTGGGCCCGGTGCAAGCCCGGGACCAGCATAGTGCCTCTGTCACAGGGGATTAGAGGGAGGTCGGTACACAAGCTCCCTCCGGTCTCCTCTCCGCTGCCAGAATGCGGAACTGATGTATATTAGATCACTTCCGCATCCTCGTGTCACTCTCTAGCTTCAGACGCTGGAGAGAAGCTGATGAAGCAGATCTGTGCTTCATCTGCTTCTTTGGGGGGTCCTAGGTGACATTAGGGGTCTTGGAGACCTCTGATGTCTCCATAAAGAGGACCTGTCACATCTTTTGCTATCACATAGGGGGGTTTCTTAGCCCCCAATGTGATAGCAAATAAAGTTAAGTGGAAAAAAAATAGGAAACAATTTTAAGTTTACTTAAAAAATTTTTTACAGTTACACATAAAAAAGAATTAAAAAAAAACAAAAAACCTGCAAAAACAACGATTGCGCCCATTACGCCGCACATGTTACATATCACATGTCATCTATGGTCAATTTTGGGTATGGTAGATTTTTGCGATTTCGCGGGTGCGCACAATTTTTAAGCTTGACATGTTTGGTGTCTATTTACCTGACATGACCCCGACTTTTATATTTTACCACAAAATTTGGGTAATAATAATTGTTTCCTAACATAATGTAAAAAAACATTTTCAGTAAATTTTCTGAAATATAGTAAAAAATAAAACCCCCAGTGGTGATTAAATACCACCAAAAGAAAGTTCTATGTGTCCCCAAAAAATGGTATAAAATTAATTTCAGTACAGCGCTGCATGACGGAATAAATGTCAGTCAAAGTACCTCAGCGCTGAATACTGAAAAATGGCCGGGACAGGAAGGGGGTGTAACACCGCGGACTTCAAGTGGTTAAAGGAAAAAAGATTTAAAAAATGGAGTCTTTAAAGGAGAACTATGGGGTCAGGGCTTTTCCCCATAGTTCTCCTAAGGGTAACGGGAGAACACAAACTAGCGTCCTCCCGTCACCCAAAGCTCAGTATACTGCGAGCTACAGCTCGCGGTATACTGAGACGCTGCAGCTGAAACAGATCCCGACAATTATGTCTGGATCTGCCCAGCTCTGCCTATCTAGAGGCAGAGCCAGCTGTACCCGCCCCATCCGTTCCGCCGCCAGTCAGCACTGGAGAAGCGGCGCCAGGAGGGGGGAATCCAGCCCCTCCCCTGTCACGGCTCTCTGCAGTGACAGGATGGAGAAGTGAGCGAGCGCCGGTATGTGTTCACTCACTTCCCGATCTACTGAGCCGACCTGTGACAGTCTCATTGTCACAGGTCGGCTAGAACTATGAGGATGAGTGAAAAGCACCCCCCTCATAGTTCTACTTTTAATATCACTTTCACATTCCATGGCACGGGGCATTTTGCATTTGGAGTTGTGCTGTCGTATTGCAGAGAGGGAGGAGTCAGGTGTCTACGTGCTGCTTTGTAATAAAACTGATAGGATGATATTTGTGCAATGAAGGAGTTGGGATTTGATGGCCTTTCCTTCTGCGACATGATGTCTTTATCGGCAGAAATACGGATTTGTTACACTTCTACACTTCCTTAGGTTTCCCCAACGTATTCTTTTTAAAGCGATGTTTATATTATTCACGGGAAACTCGCTCTTTGAATGGGAGTGGCGATAGTCTTACTATTTGTTGGATTTGGCTGCTTTTGTTCTCCCCAAAGGAAGTGTTTTTATCACTTTGTTAATATAAAACCTTTCTTTTATTTCAGAACCAGAGATGATGATGATGAAGATGACGAACAAGCGATGAACTATGCGGAGGATTGAAGAGCGAACTGTTTTGTTTTGTGTTTTATTTAAATTAGAAAGTTGTATTTTTTATACCCTTTTTTGTTCCAGTTTTACATTCCCGCCAGGGGAAGTTCCCCCTCCTCCGGTTCCTTTATCACAGACAAATCATTTGTGACTTGGGGATGCTCTGACAATGGACAGTGGTGACCAATGGAGATGCTGCGACTCAGCAGGACGGCTATTACTGGCCTACTCTAGAACCTGCAACTGGTGTTGTGGTCTTGGGGGTCACTATCCCAATCCTAGGAAGAGTTCTGGTGACATGGAAGTGGAATATAAATGAGAGAATGTTTAATGATAATCTCATCACACTGCTTCCTGGGATGGAGTTGGTTCCTTGAGGTTCTGAGCCCAGTACCCGAGACCATATTGGCTGACCTCAATGGCCCATATTACTAAAAAATTGCAAACTCAGCCCAGGAAAACAGATAAGTTGCATTTGTAAACAATAAATCAAGGCAACTGGACTTGCTGTATTTTTCTTGATGTTTCGCTTGTCATCCGACCAGCTTTCTCAATTCAGAATGATTTGTACAAAAATTATCTGGGAATAAATAGGGTGAATGTTGCTACTATCAACAGTGTTAATCATAACCAGCATGGGGTCAGAGACCTCATGGAGGTCAGTAGCTAGACATAACCAGCAGGGGGTCAGAGACCTCATGGGGGTCAGTACCTAGACATAACCAGCAGGGGGTCAGAGACCTCATGGGGGTCAGTACCTAGACATAAGCAGCATGGGGTCAGAGACCTCATGGAGGTCAGTACCTAGGCATAACCAGCAGGTGGTCAGAGACCTCATGGGGGTCAGTACCTAGAAATAACCAGCATGGGGTCAGAGACCTCATGGAGGTCAGTACCTAGACATAACCAGCAGGGGGTCAGAGACCTCATGGGGGTTAGTACCTAGACATAACCAGCATGGGGTCAGAGACCTCATGTAGGTAAGGTATTCATTGCATTTGCATGATTGGAGCTAGCAGGTGTTATTGAGCCTCCCAGTGAGAGGTTAAAACATTGTGGCAGACCTCCATGAGACCTCTGACCCCATGCTGGTTTTGTCTGGTACTGACCTCCATGAGATTTCTGACCCCCTGCTGGTTGTCTAGTACTGACCCCCATGAGCTCTGACCCCATGCTGGTTATGTCTGGTACTCACCTCCATGAGATCTCTGACTCCATGCTGGTTATGGTTAACAGATTACGTTGAATGGAGCAACAGTCAGCATATTTATTATCAGATAATTTTTGTACAAGTCATTCTGAATTGAGGAAGCTGGTTGGATGTCCAGTGATACCCTGGTCACAAGCATCCCTGCAAGCACCTTTGAAGCATGAGCATTAACAATGGCCAAAATAGGCAACTATCATCTCACGTCTATGGGAAGCTTAAAGCAAACTGGCCTGCGCCATTGAAGCATAAGCATTAAATGTGTCCAGAACGGGCCACTATCATCTCACGTCTATAGGAAGCTTAAAGGAGAACTATGAGGTTCTATCTTTTTTTTTATGAATGCATTCCTTAGGCTAAATAAGTAAATAATGTAATTTACTGTAATTAGCCAAAATGCACAGGAAGGCTGTAAAACCTTATTTTTACAATAAGGTTTTACAGCCTTCCTGTGCATTTTGGCTAATTACAGTAAATTACATTATTTACTTATTTAGCCTAAGGAATGCATTCATAAAAAAAAGATAGAACCTCATAGTTCTCCTTTAAAGCAAACTGGCTTGGGCAATAGGATTGCACTAATGCTCCCCTCGTCCTCAGTTACACATGCCTTTGCATCCCTCACGGGGGAGTGAAGAAAATACTTTGCAGTATTAAGGAGCATGTGACTCATGCCAAGGGAAGAGTGCTGGTGCTTGGTGAGTGGCCCAACACCGTCATGGGGGCAGGAAGAGCCCTCAGGCAGCCCTGTGTAATATCCAACTGAAGCAACACTAACTCACACAGGGTTCCTCGCTTCCAGTATCAGTTCTCCATGGAGGGAACCGTCCAGCATGCAGCAACAGGCATTAGACTACCAGATGTGGGTCTACTTCCGCACACAACTTCATTGGCTTCCATATTGAGGACTGGCAATCTGTACTTACGTTTGGCAATCCAGTCTGGATGTATCTGCTGCGGCAAAACCTTGTTATATCCGATGTTGTATTTTATATTAAAATTTAGTTTATTAAAACGTGTTCGATGCCGAGACACCATGTCATAGATAAGTATGATTGCAGCTCAAGTGTATACAAAGCCATATCAAAAATATAATATACCGCAGTCTTTAAATGGGGTGACTGCCATGGTTTTCTTTAGTTTTCAGACCCTTTTTCCTTTTATTTCAAGGCTTCAAACCGTATCTGCCTTTGTTCATCTCTATTACATGGGTGGGATTTGTGGTTGCCCTAATAAAGATCAGGCTCTTTGTGTTGTATTTGTAGCTCAAGGTCACTGCATTTCTGGCAGGATCAACAGGTGTTTTCTGTACTTGCTGAAAACATTCTAAAGCTGCCCATACACCTTGCGATCATCGGACGACACTTTGCGTCCGATGATTGAAGCGCTGTGCGATGTTCATACGGCGGCCCCATCCTGCCCCGATTATCACAAGGTTGGATCCGCGGTAATTAGAAGAAAGCACCTGTAGGAATTGCGGTAATCGACCGCACGTATTTTCGTCTGCGCATGTGCAGTGTAGATGTACGAGTTTTGACGTACGGAAACGCCACCAACCTTGCGAAAATCGTACGATCGGCCGAAGTTCTCTAACCTGCTGGATAGTCAAAAGTCGATGGATTGTACAGTATTTGCGGTTGTACACTGCCCATCAACCTTACGGATATCGGACGAAAACGCCAATATTCATAAGGTGTATGGGCAGCTTTAGCCTGAAAACCGTAAACGAATGCAAGCGCCACATCTAACACCTGGTAAGCTGTTACAGATTTTGTTTTTGGTTTGGGCTGTAGAAATGCTTTGAATTCGGACCCAGAGCTTCTTATTTTTAGATGCCTTTAGTTTGTGATCTGGTGAGTTGGGATTTATTTTGGAAACATGTTAAGGCAGAACTGAAATTGTACCAAAAACAGATGGTGGCGTATAAGGGCTCAAGCCACAATGATTCAACAATTCACAATTTCATTAACCCTCGCAGTGGCCGGTCCCTGGAGCCTCTCGCCCCCTCCACTGCATCGCTGTCTTCGGCCTCATTCACACGAGAATCGTCCGGCACACACAGCTCCGTGCTGCGTGCACGGCCGTATCAGGCAGCTCCTGGGAAGGACAGGGGCTGCGTGTGATTAGTACGCAGCCCCCATCCTGCTCTATGCGGCCGTGCGCCGCCCTTCGGCACGGCAATGGTTCACTGCAATTTTTGTGATTAGCATTAAAAACAAGTTATGCTCACCTGATCCTAGAAGCCGGCTTACTCTTAAGCTGGCCATACGCCTTACAACCATTGCACGACTTTCGTTGGATAGACAGATCGTACTTGCGACGATTGCAATGCTGAGCGGGCAGTGTGCGGTTGCGCACACCGGCCCGTGCGTCTTTCCAAGCACGCCAACGACCCACCAAAAATCGTAAGATTTTCGGCTGGTTTTCCAGCGTGCTAGGAAGATGAAAGTCGTGCGACCGTACAGTTGATGCGGTCGCACGCTGCCCATACACCTGCCGATTGTCGTACGAGCGATTATGGTACGATAATTGGCAGGTGTATGGGCACCTTTCGACCAGTCCCTGGAGCCTCTCACCCCCTCCGCTGCAGCGCTGTCTTAGGCCTCTTTCACATGAGAATCGTCCGCCACGTACAGCTCCGTGCTGTGTGCACGGCCGTATCGGGCAGCTCCCGGGAAGGACAGGTGCTGCGTGTGATTAGTACGCAGCTCCCGTCCTTCTCTATGGGAGTATGCGGCCGTACCGCCCTGCGCTCACCTCAAGTGCAGGTCCGTACGGGTGCAGGTGTCCCGGCTGAGACGCAGACAGGTTCCATCCTGTCAGCGTACGAGTACGCTCACCTGCACCCGTACGGACGTGCAGGGCGGGTGAGCGTAGGGCGGCGCACGGCCACATAGTCCCATAGAGCAGGATGGGGGCTGCGTACTAATCACACGCAGCACCTGTCCTTCCCGGGAGCTGCCCGATACGGCCGTGCACGGAGCTGTACGTGGGGGACGATTCTCATGTGAATGAGGCCTTAGGATCCTCCAGTCATCACATCTAATATAGTGTATAGGACATGAGGATGCTGACACACATACCATCGCTGCAGCGGAGGAGGAAACTGGCTGAAGGGGGCGCTGTTTCAGCTGCCCAACTTAGAGAAATGAGCACTTAACCCTCGCAGTGCTGGATGGAGCCCCACTGCAGGCGTTAATATATATTTTTTAACTGGAGTTCTTTAACAGAAAAACTTCTACAATCTGCTGTTCAACCACAAGAGAATGTGCTTAGCACATGTGTGATGTCCGGAGTGTCATCTGATCTGTGTCAGACATTAGTGAATTGATGGGGTTTCCCATTTAACATGTGCAGGTGTTCTATCAAACGTTGTGACTGCGTTAGAATGTGTGACCGGTGACGTGGTCATACTTTAACCTAACTCCGCCCACTTTTTCGGCAGGGGAATATATGACCGGCAAAAGGTGAAGAATCCCAACGCTTTCTCAGCTGTTCCAGGGCAGATCGGCATGGCAGATGGTATGTGCAAGAGAACCAATCTGCCCTGGAACAGTTGATCGGTCCTGAAATGTGACTTTGCGAGTGCGATCTGACATTCCACAGAGTCGGATAGAAGTTACATTTCAGGACCGATCAGCTGTTCCAGGGCAGATCGGTTCTCCTGCACATACCATCTGCCATGCCGATCTGCCCTGCAACAGCCAAGAAAGCGTTGGAATTCTTCACCTTTTGCCGGTCACATATTTCACCGCCGAAAAAGTGGGTGTGATTAGGTTAAAATGTGCAACCACGTGACCAGTCACACATTCCAACCCAGTCACAATCTTTGATAGAACTCAGGCACCAGGATTTACATGATTATGTAATCTTTCAGTCCAGGACGTGGACGGTGACCCTGGATGACGCCAGAGAAAATATGGCCCCGTCCGGGAGAGAAAAGCAAATGATGTTATTGTCAGGAGGGGGTTGCTGTGATCGGTAATAAATACCTGGAAGTGTTACGCTGACACATGACTTAGAATGCTGCACTCAGCATGAAAACATTAATCTGATGCTAGATCCAGTTTAAATTCCCCAGTTATCAGCTCAGGGTACCCAGAATGCCAAAAACAACTGCTGATTGGTTGCTGTGGGGTTTTTGCCCGTTGCCTTTTACGCCGCCATCATTTTGAAGGAAAATCTGCTTCCCATAAAAGTGTTGGCGTTACATTAAATGGCTAAACTAACACAGACATGTGGGGGGAATACCTGACTTTGACGCATTCTATATCGTAGTTCCCAGCGGCTTCCCAAACTGAAAGAAACCTTTCTTCCCTGTTCTGGGAAATGCACCCGATTACGTTTCCTCTATTTCCTGCCGTCTATTCATCAGGTACGTCAAATGTTTCAGTGTGCAGTTCCAGAAAATACAGAGCACCAGTATCCTCCTACCTGCGTGCTCCACCCAGGAATTAAGTTATCTTTTCGTATGTAGGTCACAGATACAAAGACACGCATTGATGGGTTGTTTTCCCATTGCACGCGAATTATCACAGCTCATCCAGTTTACCAGCTGCTCCCATACAGGTGCAAATACACATTTAATGGTGCAACAATAGCAATAGCAGCCTACGCGGCTGGTGTGGTGTCTGGGAGTGGAAGGCCCATCGTGAGGCAAATTAAACAGAAAATCTGTGTGAATGTGTACACAAAACAAGTCCAGTTCCAGTAACACGCACGGTTGGAATTTTGTTTGTTCCCTGCTCCTTCGCTTTTCCTCGTCGTTACATTTGATAACACTGCGATTAGATCCCACTCACTAACAATGAGACAATCGGACACTCCCAAAGCAATGTTTTATGATTGAAATTCTACTGGTGAATGGCCAGCTTTAGACATAACAGGTTAATTTCAGTGCTGGCCGGGATGGCCAGCAGCTAGCTCTAATGGCAATAAATGGCAATAAATCAACACTACTAAGCTAAACAAGTTCTCTTTACTGCACAGAGGGATCTGAGATTACCAAAAACAACTCAAGAGTCTCCTTGTGAAGGTCTGAGGTCAGCTTTTCTTGACTGGAAATATTGCAGGAGGGTCAGTGTCAATAACAACCTCTGCAATCCTTAAAGTGACACTAAATTCAGGAGTTAAATCTTAAAAATACATTCAAGTACCTCAACTAGTAACAACAGTGTAACGTATTTGTGTATCACTCGGCTGTAAATCCTCCAATCATCTCTGAATTGGTGCTGACACTGTCCTTCCTTCTGGAGGGTGACTACTTTTGCTCACCATGGTCCCTGTGTGTGTTGTAAAGTAGTCACCGCTCCAAGCTCGCTCCCTTGATGGACCACAATCTTATTTGAAGGGGTGCACCGATACCAATACTTGTACTCGCCCAAAGCTCCAATACCTTCCCCGATACCAGAACTTCCGGTCAGAGGAGGGTATCCTTTGGCCGGCAGTACCGTAGGGGAACATGGAGCCAGCTTCCCGTGCTATCAGGAAACTTGGCGGCGAGTAATGACACACCTCCCGGCTTGCTGATCGGCAAGCCAGCTCCATGCTGATTGGCTGGGAAGCCAACTTCCCGGGCAATCAGCATCAAGCTAGCCGAACAGGCGGCTCCTTGCTGATTGGCTGGGAAGCCGGCTTCCCGGGTAATTGGCATCCAGCCGGCTCAATGCTGATTGCCTGGGAAGCCTTTTTATCCAGCCAATCAGCATGGAGCCGGCTTCCTGGCCAACTGGGAGGCTGGTCATTACTTGCCACCCGGCTTCCTGATTGGCTGGGAAGCCGGTTTCCCAGCCAATCACAATCAGGCCCGCCAAACAACATGCGGCCGGCTTCCCGGGCAATCAGGAAGCCGGGCGGCATGTCATTACCGGTATCGGTGAGTACCGAAAGCAAAATATCAGTACTCGTACTCGATACTGAACAAACGGTATCGGTGCATCCCCACTAATTTGTATCGAGAATGTAGTCTATCACTCACGGGAAGTCCCTATGAAATTTTACTATGGGGTCCATGATCTGTACTGTTGCCCCTGTACATATGCCATCCTTTTAAAAGCTGGCCATACACCTATCAGTTTATTTTGTTCAACCCGCAGGCATCAACACAAACAGCGTGTCGATCGAAGAATCGCCGCTGTTTGCATTGTACTCTGTCAGAATACCCCACCAGAGCGGGCGGATCATTGGCTGCCGGCTCTGATTGATCAAAGATTTTCCAGCCGGCTCCTTCGATCAGCTGATCGAGGAATGCCGGCTGAAAGGGAGCCAACAGCCCCACACACTGCGAATTTCATCCGGTACATTAAAAACCAGCCGCAATTCAGCCAGTGTATGGGAAACTTAAGATTTGTACTAAAGAGTTTTGCTTTATAAAGCTGTGTCACATAGTTACATAGGGGAAAAAAACACGGCACAAATCCATTGAATTCAACCCATAGAAAAATTTATAAATAAATCAACCTGCAAATACAGAACCCTGGAGCCACAGAATAAAAAGACATACATGCTAAAAAACCTGCAAGAACAGAACATAAACCCGATTCTCTGCCATTTTGCTCCTAATTTCCTATTGTGGACTGAAATAATCCCAAGAACATCGAGAGTAAAGCTGGCCAATCACATAGGAGAGTATTTATAAAATCATCATGCAAAACTCTGTGTACAATCGTTCTGTGCAAATGGAGACAAAAACACAAAAGAACTGTGGTATTGTGTGCCAATCCCACCGTAGAATTTGGTGTTATGATCACCCAGGACTCTCAGCCAGCAGGGCTGGGATGTATCAGGAAGCAAGGGTTTGTCTGGATTCTGCTGGAGGATCCGGGAACCGGGAGGTTTCAAAGAGAGTTGGGAGGGATGCGATCTCCATTCCTGGGTCCATGTTTCGGTAAAAGCCTGCACTTGATGATTGCACAGGTGTGCACAAGGGGTGCTGGCAAGGGGAATTAGCTCCTGCTGGGGAATAGGAACAGATGGTGTTCAGGAGTCAGGAGGACTCCCCCAGAAGTCAGAGAAGAGTCAGGTGAGCTCCTGCTGGGAAGGAACGGACGGTATTCAGGAGTCAGGAGGACTCCCCCCAGAAGACAGAGAAGAGTCAGTTGAGCTCCTGCTGGGAAAGAACGGACGGTGTTCAAGAGTCAGGAGCTTCCTGCTGTACTGGACTCCACTCTGAACCCTGGGTGCAGTTCTCCTGTCTCCCAGGTGGGGCCCTCAACACATCCCAGCACCCTCTTCATGAGGGTTGTACACAGGTGCCCAATAAGGTGCTAGTCGCAACTAAACCATGGACCCAGGAATGGAGATTTCACCCCACCCAGAGCTCTGAGAAATCTCCCGGCTCCAGGATCCCAACTATGATCCAGAAAACATGGAAAGGACTGAAAAGCCAGCTCTCTCCTGATACAAGCAATCGCTTCCTGGAGCCAATCAGCCCCTCTGGCTGAGAATCTTGGGTGACTTCCCAGATAGCAAGTAATTGTGCTGCAAGTTTGAAAATGACTTGCTAACCTATTGCAGACTTGCCAAACTTCACAATTTTGTTGCACAATTCCAGCAAGTCTGCATTGCAAGTCTCCAGACCAGCGAGCTTGCAGAGCTCTTGCTAAGACCTGCAGGACTCTTGCTGTAGACTTGCCAAGCAAATTTGCTACAAATTCAAAAAGTGTCACCTAGAACTTGTGCTGCAAGTGTTCTGCAAGTCTACAACCTGCCAGGAATATGTGCAGCAAGTTCACAAGAATTACAATCTAACCCTGCCACAAGTTTGTGGCAAGTTATCCTTGCTATCTGGGTTTGAGGCCATCTAACACTGTGGTATTGCCACAATATATATATATATTTGTTTGCTCTTTTTACTGACCCCAACCAAACATCAGGAGGTGTCTGGTGTGTTGACAGTGTGCGTGTGCTGCGCATATGGCTGATGTTTATATGGTCCATAGATATACAAACAGAAGCTCTAAAACCTGTACATGTGCACGTAAATTACAGCAAAATTTGCTTATTCTTGGCCACAGAAATATCCGTAACAAAGACATTCTGCAAAACATTTCTACAACAAAATGTAACATTTCCTGGATCACGCTCCATGAAAAAAATGTCAAGAATTTGAGGAGATAAACAGGAGATATTCCATATTTACGATCCCCAACATGAGTAAAATAAGACCCAGACTGAGATCTGTCTTCTTTATAATTTTTTCTCCCTTTCTTACTTTTGCTAACATTGGAGCTCAAGGAGCTTTCACTGCTCCCTTTGAGCGGTCAGTGGTTGATATAACTGGTACAAAATAGAACAGTTTGCTTCGGATAGTGCTCTGAGTCTTTCATGATATTTTGTGCCTAATTTCGCTCTCTACATAAATTGATGGATCAGCAAAACACTTGATGGTCTTTCATGGGATGGTACAAAGCAGCAATAAAAACCACAGCAAGAAATAAAGAGATGCACAGCATACATTTAATGGGCAGAATTGGCCATGGTGTTTATTTTAAGGGGTAACCCCAAATTTATAACAAACATTACACAACCACTTTATAATTATAATTTGGTTGGCACAGACCAACCAAAACCAGATAACCATATTACCAGTCTATCAGACTAGACTGGATCACTAACTCCACCAATCAAGGTCAATCGGGAACCGAGTAGCCTCCCACACACGGTGGCTTGCTTAGCAATGTTCTGTGAGCCCATATTGAAAATGCCCATCCAGACTAAATTGGATGACTCAGTCCACCAGTCAAGGCCATTCAGGAACCTAGTGGTCTCCCAAACACAGTGGCTTGCTTAGCAATCTTCTGTGAGCCCATAATGAAAATGCCCATCCAGACTAGATTGGATGACTAACTCCACTAGTCAAGGCCATTCAGGAATCTAGTGGCCTCCCAAACACGGTGGCTTGCTTAGCAATCTTCTGTGAGCCCATAATGAAAATGCCCATCCAGACTAGATTGGATGACTAACTCCACTAGTCAAGGCCATTCAGGAATCTAGTGGCCTCCCAAACACGGTGGCTTGCTTAGCAATCTTCTGTGAGCCCATATTGAAAATGTCCAAAACCTATTTAAGAGAAATGGGCTAGATCTGATTCATAAGGACAAGGGTCGAAACCTGCAAGTTCCAAATGACGATATGATATCCTGCCAGAGGAAACCAACAAATTGTGAATGGTTCTAGTAAGGCACTTTCCTATTTTGTGTAAATAATTGAGATTACCCGATGCAGACCAAAGGAGACTGTTTACCATTTCAGAGAACGCGAGAACAGCATGTGCAGACATGATGTTAAAGTAAAAAAAACCTATTCTTCTGATCTCACATCTGCTATCCACCAATCTATCAGACTAGACTGGATGACTAACCCCACCAGTTGAGGCTAATCAGGAACCGAGTGGCCTCGCAAACACGGTGGCTTTTGCCAGCAATGTTCTGTGAGCCCATAATAAAAATACCCATCCAGACTAGAGTGGATGACTTACCCCACCAGTTGAGGCTAATCAGCTTAGCAATGTTCTGTGAGCCCATAGTCAAAATGTCCAAACCTATTTCAGCGAAATGGACTTGATTTTATATATAAAGACAAAAGTCAAAACCTTCAAATTCCAAATGGCGATATGATACCCTGCCAGAGGAAACCAACAAATTGAGGATGGTTCCATTAAGATGACATAGTTAGTCAGGTTGAACTCGATGGACATGTGTCTTTTTTCCACCTGACTATGAAACTTTCCTTATCTATCTAATTCATTGAGATTACCCGATGCAGACCAAAGCAACCTGGGTGCAATCTCAGAGAAAGTGAGAGCAGCATGTGGAAACAAAATAGTCTTTTGATCTCACATAAGAGGTTCCAATTAGGTCCCATTAGTCCCAGCATAATTGATCAAAATATCCGGCGAAGGTCAAATGCCTGACAAATGGATCATTTGGTCTCTAATATTTCTTCATCTTAGACCCCTTGCTCCCTATAAAATTAGGAATGTGTTTCATCCAAACTTAATTTTTCTATTTACTCTTCTTAGGGCCCAAAATATAAAAGAATGCCGCAAAGTCCCCTCTTCTCTCCTGCAACTGTCGGGCTCTCGGCCCATGACCGGGTGCCCGACTTATCAGAAGTGGTGACACCAAAATGACATTCATTTTGTTGTCACCCCTTCAATGGTACTCCATGATATTAAAGTCAATGCTGTTTATTGACTGAGATAACACACATCTCCTTAGCGACGTTTCGAGACCATGCGGTCCCGTCCTCAGGCAAACAGAGACTCTCTGTTTGCCTGAGGACGGGACCGCATGGTCTCGAAACGTTGCTTTTATATCATGGAGTGCGAGTGACTACTTTAATCTATCTACATTTCACGGAGGCATCCATTGTCAGTCACCACCGCACCCACCCAGTTGGATTTGGGTTTTTATCCGGTCAGGAGTGCGATGGGACAGGAGGATTAAACCCCTTCAATGGTGTCACCTGGGTGCGGGTCACACCCCCCTAGTGACGCCACTGCCTCCTGGCTGCTAGACTCCTCCACTCTAGCAGTGGTATGTCCCTTGGCCTCCTTATGTATGATATACTGTATCAGACATGATGACTCACTGGATCTTAGACCACCAGAGCGGAGGGGGAGGGAGGCTGCATGGACCAGTCTAGCGGTCAGAAGGGATTGAGGATCGGAGGAATATAAATTACAACTCCCTAGGCAAAACAAGCATTTAACCCTCGCAATGCAGGGGTAGCCCTACGGCAAGGGTTAAGTTTAGTTCTGCCCGGAGTTTTTCTTTAATGACCTTTAAAGTTAGATTAAAAATAAAAGCTTTGTGATCGGGTTTATGTATTTAAAGTTTGTTCCGCGTTGAGGTTTTGCTAACGCCTTTTCACAACAAAAGATGACATTTAAGCGGGGCGTCCCAGCCCTCCACACACACCACAATATGCAAACCTTCACAATAGCACAATGGAAGGTAGTGTTACACAAGTACAAAGCTGTCCTGTGCATCCAGCTTTCATACAATAGGGATAAAGATCAGTCTTTTTATAGTTCAAAACTTCTCAGCTTCCAAAACTTACAAGTATGTAATTAATTACACAGCAGCTTACACCAATATTTATCCACAGCTGTGCTAAAAAAAAAGATCTCTAGCCAATCCTTTGTTTAGACTGGGCACTTGAAATACATTATTCACTTGTTACTGGAGCCCATGCTTTTTAACTAGGATTAGTCAACCCTGACACATCAGTCA
>NW_017306574.1:500290-520313 GCF_000935625.1 Nanorana parkeri
TGGGGGACTATGTTAGGAAATACAACATTAGCCTAGAATTGGGCTTTAAAAATAATCTGTCACTTTGCTCTCTGCTAGATAGCACAACCAAGAAGGGAAGACTCCGCTTCCTCAAATAGAGTTAAAGAAGAACTCCAAGCATATAAAATGCTGCCTCCACACTGCAAGGGTTAAGTGCTCATTTTGTCTAGGGTATACTTACCTGTATAGCTGGGTGCCAGACCGGTCTCTGCAGCCTCGCTCCCCCTTCACTCTGGCAGTCTAAGGTTCCTGAGTCATCACATCCAATATAGTGTATTGCATGTGGGGATGCTGAGGGACATTCCATCGCCGAAGCAGAGGGAGAGTGATGCTGCAGGGACTGCTGTAGCAGCCAGCCAGGTCCGAGTTTGTTTATTTGCGCTCCCTGGACAAAATGAGCACATAACCCTTGCAGTGCAGAGGTAGCAACACTGTAAGGGTTAAGATTTCGTATTCTTAAAAAGTGGTGACATCCAGTGGCGTCACAAGGGGGGTGCTGCCCGCACCCGGGGGACACCATTGGAGGGGTCAAGCAAAACAAGTACAACAGCAAAAAGTGTCCCAGCACACTCACCGGCTAGCATGCAAAAAAAACGTGTCTCTCCGCTAAGGTTAATAACAGAGGTTTGGATACACGTCTTCTGCAGAAAATGTGAAAGCCGCACAGCCGCGCCAAGGCACCTCTATATAGTGCGCTCCTAACTCTAACCTATGAGAGCCTCCATCTTGGATCACATGTAGCAAAAGATTTATCCTTGGCCTTTCAGATTGCCAAATGAATTGTGACATCGCTCTCATTAGTCGTTTGATGTCCGCACTTTTCAGTAGAAGAGGAAGATTTTGCATAGGATAAAGAAGTTTGGCAAAGCTAATCATTTTCATCAAGTGGATTCTCCCAAAGAGCGAAAGGGGGAGATTCCCCCACAGTTCCAATTCTCTTATTATCTTGTCTATCAAAGGGGGGTAGTTCAAAAAGTATAAAAGGAGCAGGGTGTTTTCCTCACTTTCAGGCCTAGATAAGTAAGAGCTCTCTGAGTCACCTTGAGCTGCGTAGCCCCACCCTCTTTTGCTATTTTTGTCTCCGAAAGGGGAAGAATTTCGCTTTTCGTGAAGTTTATATGAATACCCGAAAAGGTCCTGAAGTGAGCAAATAATGCCTGAATAGCCACGACATCTACATTAGGTTGGGACGTGATAAACAGTATATCATTCGTAAACAATGCAAGACGTAATTCGGACTTCCCTTTCTTAATACCGTGCAGGTCCGGGGAGTTTAGAATATGGGTAGCCAGAGGCTCTAAGTTGAAGAGCAAGTGGGACAAAGGCCATTCCTGCCTGTGCCCTTCTCCAGTATTAGAGGCATAGACAGGGCTGCCTGTGTCAAAACCCTCGCCACCAGGGAAGTATACATCTGTCTAAGAAAAGATATAACTCGTCCCTGAAACCCAAACTTCGTCCTCACCAGGAACAGCCAATGCAGGTTTACATTGTCGAATGCCTTTTCAGCATCCAGCGTGATTATGGCTGAATCCTCCAAAGGGTTGGCCCGTGCCCCTTCCAGAGCCAGCAAGACCTTACATAAATCAGTAACTCCAGACCGCCTTTTGACAAAACCGACCTGCGTTGGCTGCACCAGGGAGGGCAATAGATCAGCCAAACAGCATGCTATGATTTTGGACATGATTTTGGCATCTATATTTAATAGGGAAATAGGCCTGTAGGATCTCGGGTCTGTGGGGGTCTTTCCCCTCTTTAGGAATAAGTATAATATACGGTTCTTTACCAGTCTTTGGGTAGGGACCTCCATCCTACACCGGATTATATGTGAGTGGAGGGAGTCTACAACATCAGTTTGTAAAAGCTTATAAAATTTGGCCGTGTAACCGTCAGGTCCTGGGGCTTTGCCCTTGACGTCACGTTTAATAACTGACAACATTTCCTCACGCGAGATGTCTGCAGACAGCGAGGAGAGCTGGTCCGGAGACGGATGAGGAAGTCTCAATATGTCGAGAAATGTCTCCGCTGCCTCACCCTGAAACTCATCCCCCGAGTACAGAGACCTGTAGAAATTCCCAAGGGGTGCTTGAGGCAAAACCTCAATTATACTAGAGATGCGCAAAGTGTGCCTGCCATAGTTATGAATAGAAAGATTAAAGTGGGAGGAATGAAAGGTATCCTGTTTCTGAGCCCAGAGTTTGAACAGTTGTTTGGCAATCTCCCATTCTTGCCTGTTATTGGGGGGGTTGCCGCTTGAAAAAAGAGACATTTTGGCACTCCTTAATTGGGCACTAGCCAGTTTATATGAGTGTAACGTGTCCTCTTGTATTGCTGACGAGTAGGAAATTATTCTCCCTCTCATATATGCTTTGACCGCCTACAGAAACGGGCTGGAGTGGAAGTGTGTAAAAAAGCAAATTCCTTCCGCAGTGTCATCAGGAATTGATGAAAGTCCTCGTTGGAGTGTAAGTATGCAGGAAAGCGCCACAAGTAAACATTTGATGTGCGTGGGGCGATCACAATTGACAAGGCGATAGGGGCGTGGTCCGAGATCACCACATCACATACTGTATCTCTGATTCTCTTGCCTTAGGCAACAGTTCAGGAGTACAAAAGAAATAGTCTAAACTCGCCGGGCTGTCATGAATCGGAGAAAAATTAGTACAGTCACGGTCCAAAGGATAGGCCCAGTGGCGTAACAACCAGGGGTGCGGGGGGGTCACTTGCCCCGGGCGCAGGACTGAGGGGGGGCGCCGTCACGACCCCCGCTAAACGAAGCCATGGCTACCAACCTCCAGATATCGGCAGATTAAGAGCCGATACCATAGTGGCTAATGATGACGTCGGGCAGATTTAGGCCTTCTCATTTTAGGTACAGAACCAAAAATCCACCTCCTGTCTTCCAGAGAGAGCCGCTCGTCCAGGATTTTATCCTCCATAAGTGGTTAAGAGATAAGTTCCATTGTCTACAGTAACCCCGCAATCAACTGGACAACCTCCTCTCACTGGTTGACTGAATCTTCCTCCATTCCCGTCCTCCAGCTCCAACCTGCTCCCAGCTGAGAGGGTTAGGCTTGGTCAGCCACCGACAAGCGGATTGCTGTCCCTACCTAGTCATGCTTCCCGTCAGGGGCCCCTTTTGCCAGAGTTTTTACACTCTGCATAGCATTCTGTGTCCTCCAAGATGGTCACTATATCTCATGAGGTTTCACCAAGATGGAGCCCACGGCAGAAGATACTTTAGAGCAGAGGTAGGCAAACTCTGGCCCTCCAGCTGTGGTACAACCACAAATCCCCATAGGCATTGCAAGACTCTGACAGCCACAGACATGACTCCCAGAGGCAGTTGCATGATGGGATTTGAAGTTTTACCACAGCAGCCGGGTCGGAGTTTGCCTACCCTTGGTCTAGAGCAAGGGCCGGGAACCTCGGCCCTCCAGCTGTTGTGGAACTGCAAGCCCCATGAGCAGGGGCGTAACTAGAAATCACAGGGCCCCATAGCAAAATTTTGTATGGGGCCCCGTGATTGCTAGTTATGCCACTTGCAGAGCCCACCGGAGAGTGACCCTGCAGAGCCCACCATAGACTCTCTATAGTGGGCTCTGCAGGGTTTGAGAGTCTTACCTGTCAGCGCTGTCCGCCTCTGTGGTTGCTGGGCCCCGACTCCTGTTCCGTCCTCGGGCCCCTGCCTCCTCTGCTATCGACGGGCCCCGCCCCCCCCCTCTCTCCACACACTGCCTCTCTCCATGTCACTGACACAGCTCTGCAGCGGCTTTGAGGGGAAATGCGCCGCGGCTGCTGCTGAGCTGTGTCAGTGACAGCCAGCACCCCTACATGCCATAGAGACCCAGACGGCCCTGGCCGGGCCCCCCTGTGCCCGGGCCCCATAGCAGCCGCCTGGGTCGCTATGGCGATTGTTACGCCACTGCCCATGAGGCATTGCAAGGCTCTGGCAGCCACATGTATGACTCCCAAAGGCAGAAGCATTATGGGATTTGGAGTTTGCACACCCTCTGGAGTAAAGAGGTTGCCTGTCCCTGCTCAAGACCTAGGCCGGACCTATTTCTCGCTGTGATCAGGAACAAAATGTCAGTTGATGGGGGATCTTTGGACACCTCTTTATAGTATCATACATAGCTCTTCCTGGCAGTAATGTGAATGTCGTGCTAGAAGCTTAATAATCTATGATATGTCGTGGTAAACAACCTGCTTCCCTATTTATAATGGTCTGGCCCACCGTGGCCATCTTGTGGTCATAATAATCTGGCCACTCAATGTATATATACAGTATAATATATTAGGGATGCACCCAAATTTTGGCTGCCGAAACATATAAATGTTTTGATCGAAATAGCGGTGCATCTGTGCTTTTCCTCTTCCCCGCTGGGCGCTGCTCTGTGTCCCAGCAGGGAGGAGAGGAACTGTCACAGGAGGCCGAGCGGTGCGGGAGGAGAGCACTGTACGCGGGCAGCGTCTCTCCTCCTGCACCACTCAGCCTCCTGTGACACAGCAGGAGAGCGGCGTTGTGGGGGCAGAGACAGCTGTCAGCCTCCTGTAACAGCCAATTCAGGATGGAGAGCGAGTACAAGGAGTCAGTGATCAGTGATCGCTGACTGTTTGTAAATAATTGATGACAGAGTATGTTTACTGTGCCCCAATTATGAATGAATGGGAAGTGAACTACATCACTTCCTGTTCATTCATGATTATGGATATGGTAAACACACTCTGTTCACAAGTTGTGAATGTCCAGGAACACTCAGTATAGAGGATTCCTGTTCATCCATAACAGGGGTTGCAGAAAAAGAGACTTAGGACTCTTGAGTATTGCTTCTTCAGTATTGCTTCTGACCTGAAGAAGAGAGGTCAACTCTCGAAAGCTTGTCTTTTATATATTTCGTTAGTCCAATAAGAAAGGTATTATTGCACACTGCAGACTGCACACTGCAATACTCCGTTTTAGTTTCTTTTTACATCTTGTCTACTGGACTAATACGGCTTAATCATTTATATTACACTATATATATACACTGAGTGGCCAGATAGAGGATGAGCGATTCTCTGGCACTGCACTATTTCTGAGCTATGCATTCTAAATATCTTTACAACCCGACTGGGTGTGACGGGCCGTTGCGATCTCAGCATATTTCACGTTACACCCTGACATCCAAAATAACAGCTGCGTTTATCTTTTGGACCATGCCTCATGTTACACCCATGTGTAACATGAGGCATGGTCCAAAAGATAAACGCAGCTGTTATTTTGGATTTTTGACTTTAGGATAGTCAGATGCCAGCCTGGTGCTCATGATAAACACGGCCGGGCCACATGTTCAAGTTTGCATACAGTATACCTGTTACCGGCAAGGGTTCGGTTTGTATCGGTTGATTGCCTTTTGTTGTGCTGGAAAATTAATTTGCATGACTTTAATAAAGTTGGAAAGCTGAACTCCAGGCACACACACAGCTATATTCACATATATGTAAGCAAGGCCGTCTTTAATATTGATTGGACCCGGGCAAACATTTTCTTGGGCCCCCCACCACGCCCCCCATGCAATATTGCCCGCTATATGCTGACAGAGCAGAGCCACGCTGCAGCTGGGATGGATCCAAAACATATGGTCCAGATCCACCCCACCGCCTGATTGACAGCTTACTCTACCTCTCTAGAGGTTGTGTCCTCCCCATCCATCCCTCCAGTCAGCGTTGGAGGATCAGAGAGGGGAGGGTGGGGGTATTCCTGCGAGGTGCCGTGACCGACAGTCACCGTTCTCTGCAGAGAGAGTGAGTGCGGGACCTGAGTGATCAGCGCTATGTGATCGCTTAGTTCTCGATCAAGAGAGCCAACCTGTGGCAGCTTCAGTAACTAGTAACTTCAGTAACTAGGGGAAAGTGCGCATTTCACTCTCCCCATAATTCTACTTTCATGGTAAATGTGTGGATAATTCGCCACCTACCACTTCCACTGCATAGAATAGCAACAATAATAATAATGACATCTGAGCATGTCCCCCGGTGTCATTACTATTATTATGTCCCCCTGGTGTCATTATCATTATCATGTCCCCTGGAGTCAATATTATTATGTCCCCAAGTGTAATTATTTCTTTTTAACAATAAGTTTTATTAGTTTTGAATATATTAAATACAAACATACCATAAGGAACAGAAAAAGAAAAAAAAAGGAAGGAGGGACATAAGGTATCAGACATGTGGTATATACAACAATATAAATGGTACAACTACCAGTATAACCATCCGCAATTTTAAATCTTACAGCATTAGTAAAATAATTTTCAGCATACATCTTTGAACATTATAATAAAGTGCTCATCTTGTAAGGATGTAATTAAGTAATATGAAGTCAAACCATGGTCTATTCATTTAATTTTAATCAGGCATCTGGGGTCCGATAGCCAGCAGGACCATTGGGAGGTGAAGAGATGAGTAGTAAGATTGGCTTTAGCGAAGAGAAATTCAAAGTGAGCATGAGTATTTAAGATTTGAATGACAGTTCGCAGAGGAGGGGGTTCAGGTTGTTTCCAAGCTCTTGCGATAGCCAGACGGGCAGCAATGAGGACATGAGAAACCACTGTGCAGGATATTTTAGGCCAAACTTCCAAACCTAAGCCCAATAAAGCGAGTTGTGGGGATAAGTTGCACGGAGTCCGAGTGATTACAGCTATGAGGGTGGAGATATCAGACCAGAAAAACCTGGGTGCGTCACATGACCACCATGTATGAGACAAAGAGCCCACCAATCCACACCCTCGCCAACAGAGCGGGGAAGAAGAAGGGAAGGCCCTCACCAATCTCTGGGGTGTAAAGTACCATTTATGTAATATTTTTTTGTACCGATTCCCAGTGACTCAGACATTTAGATGTTTTTAAAGGTTGGGAGATAACTTCATACCATTGCTCCAATGGTATGGAGAAGTGTAGTTCCTCTTCCCACCAGAGCATGGACGGCAATTTTACCGAGTCACTTGGTTCACTCAATAGCTTGTAGAAATAGGAAATACCCTTACCAGTGGGGGCACATTTATTATAGAAAGCAATGGCTCTTCTAATAACCGCGTTGTCTTTAATACGTAGAGAAGCTAAACAGTGTCTGATTCTAAGATATTTGTAAAAATCATGTGGTGGAAGAGAATATTTTTTACATAGAACTTGAAAAGAGAGCAAACGACCATCAGAGAACAAGTTATCAAGGTGTGTAATTCCTAGTTGTACCCAATTTTTCAGTTGCATGTCAGTAAGGAGCAAATCAAGTGTGCCCAGCGGTATGTATTTAAACATAAATGTGTGCGTAGTGAAGGATTTGGCAGCCAATGAGTGCCAAACTCTGAGAGTCCCTGTGACAGAGTCCAGATATGTTCTCTCAGGAGGACGATTGAGCATAGAGGAACACAGCATCAATTTAAGATCATTAGTCAGAACAGTCCTTTCAATCTGAGACCACAGCTTGTCAGGTCTGTAGGACCACCATTGCTTAGTTTGGTCTAAAAGATTAGCTTTGTAATAGAGGGCTACCTCCGGGGCTCTCATACCAGCATAAGGCTTAGGCCTGTATAGACTAGATTTAGAAATTCTGTGAGATTTACCATTCCATATAAAATTGTCTAATAGACGTTGCAGTTTTTTCAAATACATTGGCAATATAGGAAGGGGTAGGCCTCTAAAAAGGTATAAAATATGAGGTAGAACGTACATTTTGATGAGATTAATTCTACCTGCCCACGAGACAGTAGATTGAGTGAGGTCCGATCAAATTGTTGTTACCGTGGTCAAAAGTGTGGTATAGTTGATCTTGAAGATATTAGAGCTAGGGGACGTCAAATTGGTCCCCAAGTATCTCAGGGTATCAGAGGGGGCCCAGGAGAAAGGGGATATAGCAGTTATAGCGGTTTTTAGCGTTTGTGGAGCATTAATGGCTAACATGTGTGATTTCAAATGGTTTACCTTATAAAGGGACAGATTGCTAGAGCGAGTAAGGATATCTTGAAGTGCCGGTAAGGAATGTAAGGGGCCCGTGAGAGGGATTAACACATCGTCTGAATATAAGCCAATCTTGTGATGATGTTGACCAACCTTAATACCTTTCACCTCTGTGCATGTTCGAATAGATGCTGCTAAAGGCTCCATCACTAGAGCGAAGATTAATTGGGATAACGGGCAACCTTGTCGTGTGCCATTGGTGATGCAAAATGGGGAGGAGAGCAACCCCGACGTGCGAACACTTGCACTGGGTTGAGTATATAAGGCCGTAATTGCAGAACCTATAAAGCCCGTGAGGCCAAATTTGTCTAGGACAGCCCTCAAATAACCCCAATGTACTCTATCGAAGGCCTTCTCTGCGTCTAACGAAAGAAGCAGAGAAGGCCTTCCAGATCGCTCTGCATGTTGCACCAAGTCAAGGAATCTCCCCGTGCCATCAGGAGCCTGTCTGCCGTACACAAACCCCACCTGATCCGGGTGAATCAGATCAGGGAGGATGTGCAGGAGACGATTAGCTATGAGTTTTGCATATATCTTTACATCCGTATTGAGCAAAGATATAGAGCGGAAATTTGCAGGGTCATCTGTTGGCTTATTCTGCTTAGGAATAGTAATGATAGTGGCCTCAAGAGATTCACTAGGGAAGGATCCCACTGTCGCAGCCTCGTTGGCAACAACACATAATTGCGAAGCTAACACTGTCGAGAATGCCTTATAGTATTCTGCTCCATACCCATCAGGGCCCGGAATTTTATTTAAGGGTAGGTTTTTAATAGCAGTAATGACTTCAGAGTCGGAAAACGGGATCTGAAGGTAGTTTAGTAGTTCTGTGGGGACCGAAGGGAGTGATAAGGAGTCTAGAAAACGTTGTATCTCCACGGTAGACGGTGTAGGGGAAGATGGGGATTCCTTCAGGTTGTACAACAGAGAGCAGTACTCACTGAATCGATTGGCTATGTCAAGCGGATTATAAAGTCTATTCCCAGTATTGTCAAGAATGTAAGGAATTTTCGCGTTTGCTTTGCGACTTTTAAATTGTTTGGCTATGATTGCTCCAGGTTTGTTACCTTGGGAGTAATACTTCAGATTTAGCCGTGTAATCATGAAATCGTATTGAGACGTTAGAAGGAGGCTAAGTTCATGTCTAAGAGAGGTTAAAGTGACAGAGTTGGAGGGGTCAGGGGCTAATTTATTTATGAGTTCTAAATTGCTAATTTGGTCTAACAACACTTTCATATCTTTATTACGCCGTTGTTTCTCCTGTGCCCCCAGTTTAATAAGCAGTCCTCTAAGAAAGGCTTTATGAGTATTCCAGACCATGGTGTGGTTGCTAGCAGTAGAAGTATTAATTTCAAAGAAGGCTTTCAATTCAGATTGGACATATTCCCTGTTGTCAGGATTAGAAAGTAAGCTTGGGTTGAATCTCCATGCATGAGGGAGAGATATGAGGAGGGGTGGCTGGAAAGAAAGTGAGTGAGGTAGGAGCATGGTCCGACCATGTTATCAAACCAATGTCCACCTTGGCAACTTGTTGTAGAATTAATTTATCCACTAGAAACATGTCCAATCTGGAATATGAATTCTGGGTATGGGAGAAATAGGTATAGTCCCTTTCAGACCCGTGCAAACATCTCCAGACATCATACAATTCGTGAGTAGTCATAATGGAAGGAAGGGAGCGGTTGCTCTTTCTGTTCGTATTAGTAGAATCAAGGGTTGGATCAATTATTTCGTTAAAATCTCCACATATGATAAGATTACCTTTGCGCATACCGGTAAGCTGCTTAAGCACTGCAGAAAAAAAACTTTTTTTGGTTAGTATTCGGTGGGTATCAATTAGCTATAGTGAAGAGGCAGTGATTAATGGTTGCCACTAGTATAATAAACCTGTGAGGAGGAGGTCTATGAGGAGGTCATGTTGATCGAAGTTCACTGAGTCCCTAATCGCTATCATGACGCCTTTGTTCTTTTTGCTGGAATTTGTGAAAAAGGAGTGTGGAAACCTCCGCTCTTTACAAATAGGGGGTTTGTGTTTACAGAAGTGGGTCTCCTGGACACACAATATATCACTATGTAAGGAGATAGCTTCCCTCCAGAGCATAGCCCTTTTGTGAGGACTGTTAAGCCCTTTGACGGGAGTTTCTCTTTAAGGACCCGTCTGCAGATTGGGTAATTGTGGTAGAACTGAGGGTAGCAAAGGGGAGTATTGCTGACCCCAGGCACTGTCAGTGTTCAGGTGGAGGAGGAAATTGAAATATGTGTTTTTATTCCTCTTAAACAAAATAATTTCCCTGGATTTGGATTTGAATAAATCATTTTGCTGCCAACAGTCAGAATTCTAGAGAAAGCGAGGTCAGGGATGGAAAATGAAGAGCAATGCTGCCACGTACCAGATCAGTGGCTGAATGAAAAGACTCTTGATATTGTCTATAGCAGAGGCAGGCAAACTCCGACCCTCCAGCCGTTGTGGAACTACAAATCCCAGGTGGCATTGCGAGATTCTCAAACCACAGGCATGACTCCCAGAGACAGGTGCGCGATTGCCGGAGGGCCGGAGTTTGGTCTATAGTCAGCATTTTACATTTCCGCTGACCGGACATAAGGTTTGCTCCGTCAAATGTCAGAAGTCAGCAATTGGAGACTCTGTATTTTTCTTCAGAACTCCGGACACAGAAACTTTAATTCAAATGTATTCTTCAAAAGCCATAAAGGATATAAATCCACTTTGTGAGCACCAAATACCTTTGCAAACCCAAGTATCACATTATAAAAGTAGCAGTGACACCAGTACTGTGCTGCACAAGGCCTGTGCAGAGAGTAGAGCTGTGGGAGGGGGCCAGCAGGCCCCACCTTCTGTAGGTCCATCTTGGTGATGGACGCCGGCAGAGAGAGTAGGGAACGTTCACCCCCCTTCATCGACCGAGAGCCCGACAGTGTGAGGAGAGAGGAGGGGTCTGAGTGCACGACTTTTTGAAGGGGGTGACACCAAAATGATTGTCAGTCATTTTGGTGCACCCCTCCAATGGTGTCACCCGGGTGCGGGCCGCACCCCCCTTGCCACTAGGCTGAGACAAGACCAGTAACCCTGCACAAGGAGAGAGGGCAGCAGTGAGCGGTCTTTATTACAGGAAGTCTCACACTGGATTACTGCACAGATGTGGAGGAAATACACAAAGCTCACCAAGATTCAAGTAGGCACGCACATACTGTACCTGTGTTTTATCCAAATCAATTTGCTTTAAACCTCCTAGGCAGCATATACATACGTTTCCCTCTCTCAGCAAGGAAAATCCCCCGTACTTCTGGGTTCATGGAATTCTGTGACTCATCACATGTAACAGTCCCGGGGAAATCACCAGACCGTCCGTGGCCCTTAGTAGCTACGACTTGAAAGCCTCGTAGCCTTCACGTGGAAGCCTTTTCTGCTTCTAGCAGTTGAACTAAGCCCCTAGGGATCAAAGCAAAGGTTCTCCTGGGGATTCGGGAAGGGTGAATGGTTTTAAAACAAAAACAGCAGCTCTTGCTACAATACTCACCTGCCGTCTGGAGTTGTCCCTCGCAGTACTTCTTTTCCGCAACTAGAAGTCCTGAGCCTACCGGACTTCTCGCAGATCTTCATGGACAAGGGTTGTCACCATGGATCCCTAAAGGGCCCTCGTCACAATGTAATGATGCAGAAGGAGGCGCTCATTAGCAGTACTCTTGGCATTATGGAGGATTGCCCAGCACCAGGAGACAATCCAAAGAGGACCTTGCGTGTCATGTGACCAACTTCTAAAAATGATTACCTTTATGCGTTCTCTGCTTTAAGGTAAAGAATCACCCTTTCTATACCACCCGTCCCCAAACAGTTACCTGCCGTCCCTTGTCACTGAGAGTCCAGAAACATCTGCACCCCTTCCTGAAGTTCCGTGTTGTGGAGGAGGGCACAGAGGGCACTGAAACAATAGGCTCATGTTGCCATCAGTCAAATTGATGGGAGAAGACGGAGTAGGGAGCATGTCATAGCTTGCACACAGCTAGGCTCAGGTCCCTGCCTGGGAACTTACCTGATACGGGGGCCTTAAGTGGGCTCCTGACATCACCAACTGGCATCGCCAGGGCCGGATTTACTCTCTCTGCTGCCTCAAAGCCAGGTTCCTCAATGCGCCCCCTGTATGCAGGCTGCATACAAGTGATCTCGGCGTTATCGCCGAGATCACTTGAACAAAACAAGCAGCAGCTTCCCCCACTGAACATTTAGCCCTGCTTGCCCAAAGCAGGGCTAAATGTAGAAAACAATTACCCGCCCAGTGCCCAGAACTACATGTACCAGGCATCGGGAGATAGCAATTCCACACCCCTGCTGCCCCTCTACTTCCTGCTGCCCCAAGGCCGGGCCTCGTTTGGCCTTGTGGGAAATCCGGCCCTGGGCATCACATCCCCAGTGAATGTAATGCTGCAGAAAGCTATTGAAGACTGCAAACAGGCACCAGTAGAGGGTCAGAAACTATGGACAAGAGATGGCCATGATGAGACGGCTAGGGATTACTGATATTACAGAATTTTTACAAAACAATTTGAGCCCTCCATAGCCCTCTTACATATAAAAAAACATAAAAAGAGAAAAGGGATGTACAGAAAAAGTAAGACTGTGAAGGAAGTAAGCCAAACAATTGAACTAAAGAATCGTTTTCATTGTCTGGATTTAGTAGGCACCAACACAGAGACTACTACTTTTAGGGGGACCCAAGGGTCACACAATAAGGGCTGTATCCCACCCTTGGGCACCAAGGGGCTAGAACATGTGACCAGTTTCATTTCTCTCTGTCCACTCAGAAAAAAACACAATTTTTTTTTTGTCAATCGCTGGATCAGGAAGTGAGGGCAATCCTACCCAAAGGGGTCACAGAAATAATCCGAGAGTGAGAGAGTCTAATGCTTTCCCACCCCTACTAAAAAAAAAAAATATGCTTTCATTGCTGTTCTTGTCTCTGTTGGAGAGATTCCACTCACTTCCTGCCCTGATGACCACGGGAAATGGGGTAAATACAGATAACAGAAAGAATCTGATGGAGGTTCTAACCTTTCCCTATTTTATCCAAAACCGGAGACATGTTTTGGCCGCTGGTGTAATTTTTATTTTGCAATCACTTCATTATAATTACAGATGATTTCCACCTCCATCTCATTCAACAGGTTTAAATATCACTGAATATGAGATGTTGTGGAATGAAAAGTACAAAGAGCATTTCTACATTACTCATCACTTGGTAGTGGTAGAAGCTTTTCTACTTAATGAACAGAGTAAAATCCTACTGTGTGTAGCGCCTTCGGCCTAAGTGGAGCGGCTGTTTAAATTTAGCGTTGCTGGAACTGTAATCCACAGAATCACTATATTACCACACCAATCACCATAACTACTCCTGGCAATCCATCTTCTAGCAATCCATCTTCTAGCATGTGTGGCACACAGGGCCGTCTTTAACGCAGGGCAAAAGGGGTAGTTGCCTCGGGCCCAGTCGTTGTTGTAGGGCCCATAGCAGCTGCCCCTTGAGCCTGCAAAAGATATACATGTGGCACTGTTCAGTTTAGTATGCAATCGGCTTCACATAGTGCTGCTTTGCCCCTGCCGTATGGGCATTTGTATAGGCGAAATTGCATGGTGGGAGCTTGGCAGGTAGAGGTGGGAGAGGGCCCAAGAAAATGTTTGCCCAGGATCCAGTCAATATTAAAGACGGCCCTGTTGGCACACAGGTCATATGTAGCTGCAGAATAAAGTTTTATAGCCAATTCCTGTCCAGTACAAGATCACAAGGGACAACACAGTCTACAGCAGCCATCCATGTACTAGCTTGGAGAAGGGAGGAGGAAGAAGTGGGGATCAGGGGAATGGCTTGTACTGTGTGACATGGCTAAGTATGCTGATCTAACCAGCGGCCACTTGCTGCCAAGCCCTAACCTCGGGCAGCTGCAAATATTTCAAGGTTTTTCTACTGGTAGACCTTAGGGTGATGGATATAGAACAATATAGGGCGATGTGTAAAAAAATAAATAAACAAGAGAGACATCTGGAGCAGCATTAAAGTTGATGGTGTGACACAGCTCTGAGTAAGCTCATCTAACAATAAGCTGATCCAAAGGTCAGTGGCATAACTAGTGACCTCAGGGCCCCGATGCAAGAATCCATGAAGGCCCCCCCCCCCACCCCCCCAAGAAAAAGCCCGGAACAAGGTGAGGGGAGCAGCGTGAAGCATGTAAGGCCCAGGACAGGAGGAAGAGGTCCCGGGAATGACATTCGCAGTTACCGGGATAATAAATATCCTGGTAATCAGCGGTCACCAGGGGCCCCTTCCTCCTGTCCTGGGAACTCCAGGGACCTCTGCGACCCTGGTAGTTCCGCCACTGCCAAAGGTTAAATCACGGAAATGGACCATAAGGGATTAGGCAAATGTTTTTGTATCTACATCGGCTCTTATTCAAAGAGATTCTCCCCAAGCCCAAATGAATTTTCCTACAGGAATAGCTTTAATAGTAAGTGAAGGATGACAGCTTGTTGTTGGAAGGGTACCAGCACATTGTTTACAGTAGGGAAGATCCAATTACTTGTAATGTACCAGTAATTTGATCTTCCTCGAACGATAGATCCAGAAAAATACATTTCTCTAACAGCCCAAGAATAGGTAAAGGACAAATTCAAGTCACTGTCATAAAAAAAAAACTGTACTAGCTGTGTCATCTTCCCATATCAACAATGAATCAGTTGTATAGCATCCATACCATATAATACCCTGCGTATGGGGTTTAAATCAATGCTCTTCCCACCCACCCATCTGTAGGACTGCTATGTCTGGTTTTATGCCTTGAATAAATAAAGATTTTAACTGGTTCCAGAACTGTGTGCAATGATGAATGTTCTCTATTGTCCATGATGAATGGACGGTAGAAGCCTTGGTTGTACACCGGTGTTCCTTGGAAAAGCTTTGGAGGAAGGAGGTAGGTCACTTTCTGTTTGTCTTGTGAGCATATATAAGTTGGCTAGGGTGGGGGTCTTTGGAGATAAAAACTCTCTGTGTGCAGAAATAAACTGTGTATTAAAAGACACTCTATAGACATAACTAGAAATTGTTGAAGATCCTTTGTATAAGTGCCATATCTGGCAATCTAAGTGCCATCAATGCCCAAGGATGAGGCTTCGAAGAGTACAAGAATTTGACATCCAAAGTAACCCAATCCAAATTGCTCAGCCCATTCTATTTGAGAGAATACCATCTTCGTGTCCCTCATATAGCCTGGGAGTCTCAAAACTAACGGTTGTAATCACCTGAACAAAGTTCACAAAAAGGAGGGGGGGCCCTTAGAATGATGCCCCATGGTAGCTGCAATTGGATCTCTTTTGGAACCCCTGGGACAATGAGTGGATGCGCACTTACAACCGTTAGTTATTGGATAAATCTAAAATAAGATGAAATGAATAAATAAGATGAATAAATGACAAAGCTGTGCCAGCAGAGCCTCGTAGAGCCACACCAAATTAAAAAGAAACACAAACTGCTGCGGGGAGAAGAACCCCGTGATTCAGTTGAGTAGGAAGCGGTTTGGGGTGGGGGGCTGTGGACTGTGACCATGTTTCATGTTATACCCTAAATATGAGTGTAACATGAAACATGGATTTAGCCTTTAGCATGGTCTAACTGGTGGCCAGTTGTTGAAGACCTTGGTGCTGAGTACTCACCTAGGGAAGCTGCAAATATTTTGAGGTTTTTCTACTGCTAGTCATTACGGCGATGGCTGCATTTGTGTGGGCAATAAAATCTAAGCAGAGCTATTTATTGCGTCTACAATACATTGTCAAAGTTCCGCTAACTGCTCCTTACACTGTGCCGGAGCCTATTTATTGTTCCCAGACTAACAGTGTGGCTGAAGGAAAGGCGCTATAAAAGTGTTCAATACACAAGTACATTTTATATCCTGCAGATTGTTTCTAGCATGCCATGGAGAACCCCTTTTAGGGCCTCCTCAGACAGCGTGTCTGGAATCAGCGGGCGTGTGAAGCAAATGTCAATCGCATTCATCAACTTCTACAGTAACTAGCTTTTAAAGTAAAGTGCACAGGGAGGGGCTTTATAAAGTTCAAACACAGTGAGGTCCTAACACTAGTCTATATATGTCTCCATCAAAGGACAGATTGGTTGCAGGTACGTCTGGAGGATGAACGAACATTCCTCCTTAAAGGCACAGGGACACACCAGAAGTCCTGCACATCACAATGGCAGCTGAAACCCCCAGTGTGTCCCTAAATCCAACAGTTGAATCAATGTCCTTTGCTATATATGCTTCAAGATGGAGGCTCTCATAGACTAGAGCTAGGACCACGATACACAGGCAGGCCTTGACGAGGTAGTGTGGCTTCTACATCTTTTTCCATCTAAAACCTCTGTTTTTAACGCAAATTGTGAGGCATTGTAATTTGTTTGCAGGCTACCTGGTAAGTGCTGGGAAATGTTGGTGTTTGGAATCAGGGGGGGCTCTGCAAGAGATTTGCAGAATATAGTGGAAATCTACTCTTCAGCCCTACTGTAAGACTGCAGACTTTACTTGTGTGACAGGTTCAGCTATCATCACTCGCGGAACTACCAGGGTCGCGATTGTGACTGTGCCCTGGCGTTCCGCCACTTGGGGGGGGGCCCAGCAAGGAAGAAGAAGGCCCCCCGAGATAGTGCCCCTTTAAACGTACGCTGCAGCGGCGATCTAACCTGTAATTTCTCTCCTCACGGCTGCTCTGTAGCTGCAGCAGCCGTGGAGGAGAAGAGCCCATTCAGTTGCCTCTCTTCTCTGATGCCCGATTCAGTAGTCGGGCTCCTCGGGAGCAATGTGCAGCTTCCTCCGCCCACTCCAGCTGCTATGGGCTGGGAGTAAGCTGCACCACCACTATTGGCTGACAGAAGGAGAGCGGTGCGGGTCCTGAGAACAGGAAGAAGACTAGGATCCCAGTACTGTGCGTCCCACCTCTCTACTGTGCGTCACACCTCTCTACTGTGCATTTCACTCCTGTACTCTGTGTCCCACCACTGTCCTCTGCGTTCCACCCTTGTTCTCTGCGTACAACCTTTTTCATTATGGGTGTAAGTGGGGGAGGGGCCTCACGTTTGAGTTTCGCCTAAGGCCTCACAATGTCTAGAGCTGCCTCTGTCCCGCAGAATGTGCTGCAGGCACCGCCGGGCAGCACATTCTGCTGTGGGAGGACCCTCTCCACTATGTAGGACTACAAGTCCCAGCAATGCATTATATTATTAAGTAGGGATATACCACTGCCAATACTGGGCATTTTCCCAAGTACTCCTACTCGTGAAAATGTCCCGATACTAAACACAGATACCGATGTTCTATCGAGGACCCCGATGTAGTCGAATTTGCCGAACCTCAGCATCTGCGCTTGCGCACAGACCAGTATTATGGAGGAAACTGGGATTTATTCACAAGTATCTTGTTTAAATCGTTAATTGTGACCCTTAATAATATTCCATCCATCATTTACTGCCATCCATCATTTACTGCCATTGATGGCATATTATTACCGGTCACAATTAACTAGGGCTGCAACAACTAATCAACATAATCGATTATTGAAAAAGTTGTCAACTTATTCAATCATCGATTAAAACAGCAATAGTACATTATACACTGTATGCATAATGTACTATTGCTGAGATTTGTTGTATCCCTCTATTGCTGGTGGTATTCTGCATTGCGCTGTGTAGAGGACTACAAATCCCACCAATAGTACATTATACAGTGGTGCAATGCCGAATACCACCAGCTATAGAGAGAGTTACTGTTACAGCCTGCGGAGCCACAGGAGAAATGTGCATGTTACATAAGGTCAGTGCAAACCCAATCACTAAAATATTTTATAAGTTTTAACTTGTTCTGTTCATGTCCTACTTGATGGTGTGATCAACAGCTTGTGAGGCAATTGCACCTTCTGAATTTGGGACGCGGTCCTGAGGCTTGACACTTTCACTGCCAGAGTAGTTTTTGCCCCTTTTTTTTTGCACACGTTATAATCTACATTTTAGGCCTGATAATTACTTAAAACCCCCCAGAACAGTGACATAACAATCGCCATAGCGACTCAGGAGCCCGCTATGTGGCCCGGGGCACAGGGAGGCCCGGCCAGGACATTGTCCTGATACCGTGCGGGCCGCCTGGGTCGCTATGCCAGACTCATTCACCTTACCAACCGCTCAGTGTCTGCATCCCCCCTCTGCCAATCCCTCCACTGGCTTCCACTCGCCCAGAGGATAAAATTCAAAATATTAACAGTCACCTATAAAGCCATCCACAACTCCGCCCCCGGATATATCTCAGACCTTGTATGTGCGCTCCTCCTCACAGCCGCTGTCAGTGACAGCCAGCAGCTGTGGAGGAAGAGGAGGCGGGGCCCGGCGATGGGAGAAGGCTGGGCTTGCCAGTGACCATGGAAGTGGACAGCGGATCGGGGCGGACAGGTAAGAGGTGTGCAGACCACCTGAGACCCTGCAGAGCCCACCATAGAGAGTCTATGGCAAGCTCTGCAGGGTCACTCTCAGGTGGGCTGTTTGGGATATAAAGTGGGCTCTGCAAGGCAATAACTAGAAATCACAGGGCCCCATCCAAAAAAATTAGCTCCATGTGTGGCCAGCTTTATTGACTTGTAATGCAAGAAGTGAATGTAGGTTGGCCTTTGCTGAAGACCGGAAATATTGCTGAGACTGCTTTTTTTGTAGCCAGTCATCTGAAACTAAGATAAGTAGCAGTTACTTTTCAATTCTTTCTGGGTGTTATTAATCACTAGCACTGTACTGGAAGAATAAAAAAGAATCTGCGCCGTTGTTCTGAACGTAAGAGAACATCTGACACCGAGCTGTTTTGGTATCTTCAACTCCACCATTGGATTAAGTCCTTGGCTACCAAGAGGGACTCGAAAACATCCTCTCTCCTGTTTTGTCTCTACTGCCCAGAGGGGCCTGGATTGGTTACAATGTTATATTCCCAACTAAATAGGCTTTCAAGCCCTACCTCCCATTCCTACGTCAGTAAATGGGAAAATGACTTGAGACACTCCTGGCCGGAGAAAGAATGGAAAAGCATGTGGCATAATATTATGAGTTGTTCTCTAAGGGTTCGTTCACACTATAAGCAGTGCGTTCCAGTCCAATTCTGGCCGGAACGCACTGCCCGGCTCAGTGCATTTGGTTGCGGTGCAATCAAAATAGAGCGTGCAGCATTTTGATCGCACCGCACCTGAACGCACTACAGGCACAATGTGCCTTGCGATCCCGTGCGGGCGATCGCATTGGGGCCGGAGGGCGTGGCTACGGTGCCATTCACTTCAATGGCCTGCCACTCCCTCCTCCAGCCCGGCAAAAAAGTGAGCCGGCCGCAATGCGGGCAGTGCGTTCCGGCCAGAATCAGACCTGAATGCACTGCTTGTGATGTGAACGAACACTCCATGTTACAAACGCAGAAGTAGCTTATAAAGTAATGATGAGATGGTACATGTTGCCTTCCCGTATTGCACACATGCCTGGGACGTGTTTTGTATATTGCTTCCGAGGGTGTGCTATCCCTGGTGATATGATCCACATCTGGTGGAAGTGTACGTTTGTGACCACTTTTTGGACAAAAATCTTTAAATTGTTTCCCTTGATGTTTAATGTTCGTATCACGCAGAATATTAAATATGCTCCCTTTCACTGCAGTGTCCCAGGATCAGTGGCGTAACAACCGGGGGTGCGGGGGGTCACTTGCCCCGGGCGCAGGACTGAGGGGGGGCGCCGTCACGACCCCCGCTAAACGAAGCCATGGCTCCCTCTCCCTGACACGATCACCCGGCTCTGTCATCGGGCGGCCGCTCGCTCTTCCGAGGCCACTGCGGGCGGCCCTCTACAGTGCCTGATTGGAGGGCGCGTCTGCCTGATCCAGCCAGCCAGCCCGGATCGCATAGCGGCGATCCGGGCTGGCTGGATCAGGCAGACGCGGC